>NC_048293.1:18235181-18472681 GCF_009762535.1 Notolabrus celidotus
ACACATCATGAAAGCCACCAGAGAGAATTAACAGTGCTACGTCCTTTTAAGTGAAGCCCAATCCTTTTGCATGGTATCATTTTTGGTTTCATCAACGTTTATTTCATCTTGTTGACAACCCTATCATCCGATTTTATTTCAAGTGGTGGAATGTATGGTTTATTTCAAAGTAAAGCAGGCCAGACAGCTTTGTAAGAAGGCTATGCAATAAAAATAAACATAGAAAATTGTGATGAGTTCTTAGACGGCTGCACCATTTAATACACAAAACGCATTCTATAAAAAGTATCAGGGCTTTAGATGTAATTTTAGAAATATTTAACTTGTGCATTTTCAGTTTTTCTGCTTGTGCTTTAGAATACAGGTTTATTCTAAGGAGGCCACAAAACCGGTCAAACTAATTTTGTCACAGGTACGGCAACCTTTTAAATTAAGGACACACAAAGCCCTTTAAACATGCAAGCAATCCGCTGTTCAGCAAGACACACGACGTTATTTTTTTTATAGAAATCTAGTCTGTTTATTTCAGAAATAAAGCTTTTTAATTAATGCCTCTACTTTCTCTTGTTAGTGCTGCATCACTGAGAATCTGCAGCTCTGACAAGAGATTTAGGGAATGTATAAGCACTCAATTTTAATCAAGGAATAAGTAATGTTTAGATACTCTTTATACCTTATACCTTTATACCACTGTTTTTTTTAAGTTATATTTTGGGGAATTTTCCTCCTTTATTGATGAGATAGATGAAGATAGACAGATAATGTGGGGAGTAGAGAGATGGGGAAGACATGCAGCAAACTGTCAAGGCTGGGAGTTAGATAGATAGATAGATAGATAGATCTTTATTTGTCCTTAATAAGGAGATTTGTTGCCACCGTCTGTACAGGAATACATGTATGAACACAATAACCATAACCATCCACCCAGCCTCACAGCAATGGTGCCCCGCATCCCACAAATATACACACCAGACACATATGCACACACTGGGCACATATAAAACACACCGAACACATATGAACACACTGGACACAAATATGCACTCCGGACACATATAAACACACCGAACACATTACAGTGGCATTCTGTTTAGCAGTGCTATGGCCGATGGGACGAAGCTTCTGCCAAACCGGGCTCGCCTACAGTAAGGGGATCTGTACCTGCGACCGGAGGGGAGTAGTGTGAAGACTGAGTAGAGGGGGTGTTGGGGGTCCAGTGTTATAGTGCGTGCTCTGCGTGTGATGGCTCTGTTGTTGAGGTCAGACAGGTTGGGTGTGGGGAGGCGGATGATTTTGGTGGCAGTGTTTGTGGTGCGTATGAGTTGAACCAACAACCACTGCAACGAGGACTGCAGCCATCAGTATTGTGGGGCGCGTTTAGACCGCTATAGGCCACTGGCCCCACAATACTGATGAGAGTTTTGGATATCCTTTAATGCTGTTCCAATTGAGAGTCTTGAAGAGACATAATACATTATCAATATGGCTGCCCTGTACCATTAAATCCCCAAAACTTCTGACTGGATTTGCGCACCAAATTATAGGAATACACAAAAAGTATAAGAGAAATTCAGAAAAACTCTAAGTGCAATGTAAAACATAATATGGACCCTAAAGCCAAGAACCGAAAATATTTATACTGAAAACTGTATAACCTCAAAACTGTACACACTGTTTTTGACTGCTGGGCTACAATAACGAAATGTACAGTAGTATCATTTTCTTGTGTCCAAGCTGAAAGACAGGTCAGTACACTGCAAAAGATGCATGCAGGATTGTCGGTGCTTAAAACACACTGAGGATACATGACAGATATTCTTGAAAATATTAGATCTTGGTAGACTACAGAAGAACTCAAGTATCTGAACATTGCCGCCATGGTATTCAGTAGAATGGCATATGAAACTCAGCTTTTTAAGAGTCATTTCTTATCTTTGAGAGACACCTGCTATTGCAATTTCTCTCTCCATCTCCATCTCCATCTCACCTGTGTTAGCTTTGATCACTGCAGTTACAGAAGCAGGTATGGGTATGATAAAGGTTGGATTCAATGGGAACAATAAAGCCCATCTGTTAACCCTGAAGGTTTTAACATAAAAGTCAAAAGTGCCTGCCCTTATTTTGCAGCACAAGGACGGTTCGTTGGTGACAAACCATTACCTTTAGTAGCTTCAGAAAGTACCCATACATTTTTTAGATTTTGTTAGCATACCAATGAAATGATTCGTCAAACTTTGATTCAATATGTTGCACAAAACTTTTAATCTTTTGTACACCTTAACTAAGCATTTTTGCTCCATTCTCTAACATAAAGCCTTTGGTTTGGATTCAAGTTGGAAATGAGGGAATTTTCTAAATGAATAAAGCTAACTGAGATAGTTGGATCAATGACAGTACCAAGAATCTTTCTTCAAAGCGTTTCCGTGTGTATTTTCTTCTTTGAGGTATATGTATGAGGAGCAGGAAGTGCTTGCTAAGGGAGTCTTTGAGGCAGTATGTGCTGGCTACAGAAAAGAAGATATGCCACTGAGAATAATTCAACTTCCATATACACATATGCACACGCATATCTTTGCATAATCTTCATTTTCTGTATGTGACCATCAAACACATTCCTTAGACATTGAAAGAACATCAGAGGTAAGTTGCATGCTGCTTTCCCACATGCCAACATGTATCCACAGTATTTGAAATTGTGAAACATTTCACATTTGCTTTTAATGTTGAGTACATAGGAAATATCAGCAATCAAACGGTTGGCACATGTTACATTTCTGATGAATAGTTTGGTTATTCTGTTTCCTTCCTTCTCTCTGGGTATACGTTTTTCGATGGGAGTTATATTGTGTAGTCCCCCTTCTGTCAGGTGAAGGCCAGAAAAGCCCTGATCAGACTCAACAGCCCTTGTCAGATCAAGTCAATTTCTTGGAGGTGAGCTGAAGCCTCTGTTGCTCCCAAAAGTGGTTGTAAACCTGGGGAAGGCATATTTCCTAGATGTTCAAATGTGTGTAGGTACGGTACATTTCACAACAGATTGGTAGATGCAAGTAGTAGGCATTATGGCAGGATGTACTATTTCTCCAGTAGCGTTCACAATGGCAGTGGAGGTCATTATTAGAGCTTTAAAATGGGAAGTTGGGTGAGCAGTGCTAGGATGAGCTTCTGCTCCCACCAATTAGGGCCTACACGACATGACATCGGTAACCATGAAAGTGCTTTGTCGGAAATGTTATTAGAGAGTTTGAATACGAATTTTAAATGGGCTAGGGTGAGGATTAAGCCTTGTAAGTCGAGAAGCATCTAAATGTCCCGGGGGAAGCTAAAAGATCATGTAGATGAGGAAGAAATTCCATTCATTAGGTTAAAGTCAGTGAAGAGTTTGTGTAGGTGGTTAGGATAGGAAGATAGAGATGACAGAACTCCCAGGGAAGTTGAAGCTTTGGTGTTCGCAGTTTGGTCTATTCCCTACGTTGATGTGGTCTCTGTCGGTTTACAAAGTTCCAATTTCAGGGGTGGAAAGGATAGAGAGGTTGGTTAATTCAGACATTAGGAAATGGTTAGAGGTTGTGTCTTAGTAGTTTAACATTGTATGGAAAGGGCATACTCTAGCTACAAATACCTAGCTTAACAGAGGAGCTCAAGTGTGCTAAGGCCAGGACAGAGATGTTGCTATCTGGAAGCAAAGAGGCAGTGGTGGGTAGACTGGTTCCAAATCCAACTAGAGGTAAGTAATGGAATCCAGGAGATGCAGTACAGGAAGCAGAGGCAGCTCTTAGGCACCTAGAGATTGTAGGGAACTTGCAGCAAGGCCATGGAGGCTTCGGGCTTAGCTCAGGCAGACCAGTATGGAACAAGGAAAGTCCTAAAGAGAGAAGGAAGCTGATAGTGGAGCAGATACGTAGGCAAGAGGAAGGTGTTAGGTGTACAAAGGCAGAGGCTCAGGCTAAGCAGGAACAGTGGTTAAATTGGGAGGGGGTAGAAAAAAGGAAGCTTAGCTGGAGGGACCTGTTGTGCATGGAGGATAACCACATTAGATTTAATTAAGGAGCAACTCACAATGTGCTACCATCACCCCAGAACCTGAAACGTTGGTGGGATGGGAACCCATCATGCCCATTGTTTGTAGATACAGCCACATTGCTCCGTATGTTGATAAAAGTGTGAGCAATTTTATTTTTGCATCTCAGTTATTCATTTGAAGCAACAAATGTTTAACATTATCCAGCTGACACAGTATAGGTTATAAAGTGTGTTGTTCCAGCTCAGTAATTAATAATGAACTTTACAAAGCATTTCCAACATGGCCACCGATGATAGGCTTCAAGACGCTGCCACAGAAACAAATGGGTGTCTATGAATGAACATTACCCGCACACTTTTTAGCCTTTTCTGACATATCGGGACATTTCTTGATTCTCCTCCACCAAGCTGCAAATGAACCACGAAGCGGGTATCTGTGTAGGAAAGGTGTGCGTGTGTGTGTGTGGTTCCCACTCAGAGAAAGTACGTGAGCAAGTGGGTGAGGGAAAGTAAGAATGTTTCAACTTTGATGCTGTCTTTGTACTTCAGTCAGACACTTCACACGATGAACATGAAAAATGTATGCCAAGACTATACCGGTGTCAAGGAACAATATTTTGATGTCAAGTCTCTGTTTGCAGCCAAAGCACAACAGCAGGGAAAGATCAATCCCAGTCACCCACCCCCTGACAGAGACACCGCAGAGGGATGCTAAAGTGGTGGGCGAGAGGTGAGGAGGCAGAAGCAGCTGAGAGGCAGCAGGTGATTCTAAGAGCTTAGGAATCCTCTTCACTTAAGCGGTATATATAGAACGAGGAAAACAAACACATATTGCACAATTAGTGTTAACTTTTTATGTTTCATACAAATAATAATGTTTACAGCAGTATTAGTTTTCATCAGCAAGTGTCAACATTCATAACCCTGTGACTGAGTGGTTACATTCTTCTAAAATGTACACATAAAATATCCTTCACTTCCTCCTCCTTTCAAAGCGCCCATCATCCCTCTCTTCTCTTCTTCCAAATCCCACCTTGGCACCCACTTCTGCTCTGAAACCCACAATTTTAATCTTTGCTTTAAAGCTGAATCCACTCTGCAGATGATACTCTGGGTTTCAAACAAACCCAACAGGACACCAGATGCTTTGGTTGTGTGGCTTAAACGTGGGGGGATTCTGCAGCATATACACTGAACCTCCCACATCGGTGTTGTTGCCAGTGGTTACCAGGCATCACCACAGTCGTATTCTGGTTAAAAAAGAAACATAAATCCAAACGATGTGACAGGTTAGGTAGGCAGTGTTGAGTCACGATTTTGTGGCTCCAAAAATTAATGGTTTAGGGCGTTGGAGGCTGGATGAATTTGCTGTATTGTCTTTAAATTTAAAAGTGTAGCACTTATCGTTAAACTCTGTATATAAGACACACTTTTACTACATTTCACGCCGTCTAAAAGTAAGCACCCTATACACCAGTGTGATCAATACACCAGTATAAAATGCTGAGAGAGCTATTTTCTTTCGTTATGGTATATTACCCAGAAGATGGAGCTCAAAGAAGCAAGCGACTGCTGTGCTGCCAATGCTGGCTTGATAAATAGTGATGAAGACGAGTCTAGCAGAACCACGCTATAACAGCTTTTCTCCCTCATTAGTCCCATGCAGTTACAGAAATCAGTGGTACACGTTTAAGCAAATAAATAATGGCATGCTGGTTAGATTGAAAAGACTCCTCAGTATGAGAGGACAAATGACCAGCGGAAGGGAGTAACACAAGTCTCAGAAATGGGTTGCAGGTAGGTCTGTGCTTGCACTCGCTAAACCTAATGTACTCACAATTAAAACACTACCTCAGCTCAACTATCATACAAAAGGATAGCAAAACTAATGTTATTATAAAGAGCTTCACTGTTGTACAGAAACTGCAAGTTTTGGACTTTGTTGAAAGCAATGGAAGTCTTCACCTAGGAAGGCAGCTGAACCTATTCCTCTGGGACAACCCCAAAAAATGTTTTGTACCGGTGTGGACTATATTCCAGGTTACATTGTAAGTTACATTATTCTACATGAGGCAATACAATCAACATTTTTAGATTATGATAATGACTTTCAACACAAAATCCCAACTTGAATGGTGTAATTCCCGACAATACCAAAGGTTCTGTTAGTACATACATGTTTAGATTCTTGTGCAGGCATTTACATGTAAACAAGTAAACATATGGCACCCTGGAGCAGTAAAAATAAGATCCTTTTATTCATCCCACAATGGGGAAATGTATGTCTTACAGCAGCAAAGTAGACAAAACAGTATAAAGCAAACAGAGCATGTAGACCCAATTATTAAGAAGTTATTAGCAATTAAAATTAAAGAATAAAATAAGCATCTCTTACGACGTGACATACACAACTAAATAAGTAAATTTATAAATATTTACAAAACCAGTGACGCAGTGAAAAATGTGCACAGACTTGTAGTCTAGGTGTAAAACAATGTACAGGACAGAACTGAGAAGATGAGTTGAAAAACACGTATAACACACCAACTAGTCGATGGCCTGGTTTCAAAGTTGTGTCATTCTGCAGACTGTGCTCAGCATCCTTAACCATGTGAGACTTGGACATGCTAGCTTAGGTGGCTGGTAGGGTTAGTTAGCTCATGGGGAGAAAACAACAGCGTCTGAGATTGTCGAAGCAATTTACAGTCTCCTACTCAGAAATCAAACAATGTTGACTTAATTTGAAGGATGGAAAACTTTACGAAAAGTCTGCCTGTCAGTGCACTTTGTAGAAAGCGATAGGGTACACTGGCTTCTAGACTAATGTCACCTGACAAGACATTGTGACAAGGCCTGTGTAATGACGTTGGCATTGGCAAGCAGCAGTACAAGATACTGTACAAGATACAAACAGCAACTGTTGGACCTTAGGACACACTATATTAAACCTATCAACATCACTGAATGGCTCCGAACAGCTTGTGCTAACGTACTTTACATGTAGAGACTGAAACTGCAGACAACGCATCTCATAACTTAGTATAGGGTCATAATACAAAGTTACAGACCTGCACATGTCAAATGAAACCAAGTGAGACCCTCTGTAGAGAGAGTCTAGGGATTATAAGGCAGATGAATGGGCCCAACTCCAACTTGTTCCCACTGCATGATCTCATGGTCTCCTGACTAATGCCTTATTTTCCAGGAAATTCGATTTTTTCCATTGTTGCAGCTTGACCTGAATAATTTATAAATGCTCCCTTAATCCCAGAAGATGACACAGTGTCTAAATACGGACTCGCTTACATTACAGTCGGCTGCACTGCAGAAGCTGGTATTGCCTTCTAGCTGGTTTGAGTATAATGCTTTAAGAAATACCGCTTTTTGTGGCAGACTCGTCTTATTGGAGAGTTAATTTAAAGGAGCTACACTTAAATCCAACTGTTTGTTCAAGTGAATACTGTTCAAGTGAATACATGCTGGGAACAGATTCTGAAAAATGTGTCTTCGCAATTATCTCTGCAAATATTTAGTTTTTCTGTTAATGTACTAAGTAAATCAACATTGGAAAAATTAGGCAATCAAGGTAGTTTATTCAACATCTTAGTGTAAATACATTGTTGACTTGTTTTATAATTCCTGTAAAGAAAAGAAAATCAAGTAAATAAAAACTTGTTTAATGTTTGGCTTCATCTTGAGTAGCTTACTTTATCTGGGATACTGTTTATCATCTTCAAACACAAATTTGTCTTCAAGCATTGTGTCTGGTCTCCTGTCTGTGTGCATGTGTGTGTGTGTGTGGTGTGTGTGTTTGACTACATAAATAAATGAATAATTTATCACCCCTCTCAGGAAGATTTGTCTCAGTCTATTTTTCCTTGTAACACAGTCTTATACATAGTTAGCTTCTGGTTTATTTGGTTATGATTAGCAATTACACATATCTGTCGTTGAGTAAGACCTTGACATTCAACATATTTCATGGGCTTGTTAGTTTACTGTTATGAATAATGACTCATTGCTTTTCTGGAGTATATGTCAGATTTTATAAAAGGAGTTTTTTCCTGTTATCCTTAGTATTGCCATTTTTCATCTTAACAAATGATTGTGTCAGCACAAGAAGGAAGTTCAGCATGGTGCCGACATTTGCGCTGTTGGAGCTGAGGCAAGCGAATAGGTGACTTTGCTAGAAGATCCTTGAGGTGGATACAGTCTACAGCAGAACACACACAAACAACTCTATCTTCAAATAGATACCTATAATAGCTAGCAAACCAAAAACACAAAATGGTTATTACCTTGAGGACATAGGATTTAGTTTTCTCACTTGTTTATTCTGTTGTATGCCAGTTCATTTTACAGGGTTTTCAGGTGACTGCGTTCAAAGGGTTCTTAAACAGGACTTGACTTCCTGGACGAGTCTCTGATCTAAGTGATTAGCTAAGTCCCAACTCAGGGGTTGCATGCAGTTGACAACCAATTGTTTGCACCAGTGTGATAAGACGACCTTATTGTCCAACCTATCAGAGATGTATTCAATGACGATTCAAACTGGATGGTGGAGCCCAGAAAAAGGGACCTTGAAACTTCAAAAGATCCTTTACATTGTACGTTAAGTGGCTTTTGTTATGATAAGGTTAGCCAGCTAGCAACGTAAGGTGCATTTCGACCAAGAGTTCCGGGGTCTTTTAGCCCCCAGAACTACTTTCCCTGTAACTAAAAGATTCCTGTGCCCCCATTGTTATCTGCGTTTCGACCGCAGGCTGAAGTCCCAGGTAGATTGTGCAAATCAGGCCAGTGACATATGGAGAAAAAAAGTTAGATTAAATGATATTTTGAAATCTTAATAAAAACTAAACTAGTATGCATTCCCAGGAACTCCCTCTGTGTTTCAACAACTGTGTAAACTCAACACGGTTACGTTCAGCTGAAAGTCCCAGGACCTTTGAAAAGTACTACCCCCAAAGCAGGGGCTTTTCAGGGGGAGATTAACTACCCCTGAGCTAAATTTAGACCCTGGTTCCTCCGGTCGAAACGCATGTAGTTCAGGGGTAAAGTCCCTATTTCCAGGGTTAAGTTCCTGCGGTAGAAAACGCCTCTATTGAAGGGTGAGTGAGTGGTGCTTTGTAACTCAAGGGTAAGGGAGGGAACAGCTACTGACGATAACAGGAAATCCCTGTAGACAAGATTCTTGATTCAGTTTGGTGAAGAGGTCTATGCAGGTTACAAAAAAAACAACTCCAATTGTAGCCTGCCTCTATTAAAAGGACTGAGACACAGCTATTGAGTTTCACAAAGTTCAGGGCTTGATTGATTCAGTTGGAATATATCATTGTCTTTTCACCAATTTCTGTCAGAATTACCACCAAAATGAGTGTAGACATTAAGCAACATATATAGTCAGAGTTCAATTTTGTTACTAACAGTTTTGCAAGAAAGGCTCAAACAAGGGTCTATATATAAAATGTATGCAATACACATAAAATGTGACACTGATAAGTTTCTATACCCTTCCAAAAGCCAGATTTCTCAATAGGAAAACTCACAGTGTATGCTTCAGTAGTTCTCTTCAATATTCATGTTTCCTTTTCACACTCTCACAGCACAGGCTTATTGTTGATTGAAGGTTATGTCAATGACACACCGGTATCCCCACATATAGATGCTAATCCTATGGAAATATGGAAATAACATGTAAATTATGGTTTAGCTGCCAGTGTTTTGTGCCTTGAGACTTTGGTATTTAAATTTGCAATCTATTATTTCACTTTAAGTGCTGCACAGTAGATTGAAGTTGCCCTCACAATGACCTTTAGTTAGTACTTCTTCACCTTGTTTTAATAGCTTTTCTTTCTAAGGACCAAGCAAGGTGAAAGATAATCACGATGTGATTACAGTAAACTTGACCTCATAAATGATTCAAATGATGCGCTGTCACTGGTGTGGTTGGTGAGTTTACATTAAACCATGGCCAACCAATGTCAAATTCATCCACAGTGTTTGAGCTGACTCTACGGCGTAAACAATCGCACTCTGCAGGTTGATAGCCAGTGAAAGACTTTTCAAGCTTTATTTGAGTGTTTTGTTGAAAAATGCAGTGAAAGGATTTAACATGATTTCAAGGATTGTTACAATTCATGACACAAACACCTGTCTCGAAGCCATTGGATGAACCTCAAACTGCACCGAACATCTTTGCTGTATTGTAGAGTCACATAACAGGCTTAAGTTAAAAGTTAATTGTAAACCCTCACCACATTCTGTTCTTAACCTGGATTACTGATTTATCATAGATTTGGGTAACATGAATTCTCTTTTCTGGTCATAGGGAATGATTTACTGAGTACTCAAAATGTATTGTGATGGATTCAAAGCCCCAGTTCATCAGCACAAGCTTTTCCACCTTGTACACCAGCAGAGGGCATTCAATTCATCTTTTTTTTACTTCATGTAACCAGCTGCCTTGCACCACTTGCATGTCACTCAAAGCAGCACAATCAGACTGGGGATATTGCACTGCAGGACCACACTCAGTATTAGAAATGAGATATTCAGATATTTTTCATTTAATTTATTTCTAATACAATAGTGTTTATGGCCAGCAGAGTTTTATAGGCAGACTAGATTTATTGTAGGCATGCACAAACATGCATCACTTGTCTAACAAAGTTATTGAATGTAATGTAAGTCCCAGCTCACAGGAGTTAAACAGCACCAACAAATTCATGTGGTAGGTTGCTTTACTTTACTAGCTTATAGATATCTGTCAGCTGCTTCTGCTACTACTGCTGTGGGAAATCCTCCTCCTCCTCCTCCTCCTCCTCCTCCCCTCCTCCTCTCAAAGCAGCCATGGTTTATCCCACAAACTTTGTTGCAAGTCCCAAAAATCCAAAATAGTAATCTAGTGTTCAAATCCGTGTTCAAATCGTAAGGAAAGAGGCTAGAAAGCTTACTAAATAAGGTGACATAGGGTTACATTAAGATGTGTTCATGATCGTTTGGAAAAATAACAATTAGGGGAAGGTAAATAAAATGCAATCAAGATGTGTTAAAAAAGCCACGACAAGAAAGATAAATTTCATGTTTTGTCAACTACTTTCTTTGAAGGAGATTCGTTTTACCAGCGATATAAAATTGATATCACATGTACTGTAGAATTACAATGTGTTTAACTCGCTAACATGCACACAAATGAGCTTAAAATACACAGTTACAGCTACTGATGCCAAGATTTTTCAAAGCAAATACTTCTATGTTGATGAGAATTAGAAACTTCAAGAAAAACCAGCTCCCAATATCAATTCTAATTATTTTAAGTATTATTACTGTCTTTTTTTTTCAATACAATGTGATTATGTTTTTTTTTATTCTTTATGACAATGATATTGTACATACTGACCATAGAAAGTTAATATAAGAGAAGTGTACCTTAAATTGTTGATATATATACTGTATGTATCATGTCGTCTTTTTTTTCACCATGCCCTGATGAAGACTCAGAGAGGGTCAAACTAGCCAGCGCTTTTTCCTTATTGTTGTGGATTTTAAGCATTATGACCTCAACAAATAAAGGTTTTTTAAACTCATTCCTTGACTCAAGCTAGTGTGCCTGAAGACAGCCCATGTGGCTCCCCACTTTGACTTGAAAAATATCCTGTAATAGCTGTCCAAACAGCCTGTCAGTTCATGAACTCACGGTCCTCACAAGTTGCCAAGAAAAAATGTTTTTTTGTTGATTGAATATTTAGATATTCCAAAGTAGCTCATACATATTTATCTGAGATACACTTCAGTGATTATAATTTTCAGCAGGCATGTTTTTAATTCATTAGCATTACAAGTTTCATATTGTTGTTCACAAATGCTAACCACATGTATTGTCTTATTAATGAAATCCTCAAACAGATACACAAGTGTCCATCCCCAAAGGCCCAGTTTCAAAGATCAATTGACTTCCTACGAGTTGATCTACATAATTTGTAAGAGTGGAAAGCCTATATCAGCTGGATTTCCACAAGGGTTGAATGCTGCATAATTTCAAAGCTTCTCTTAAATGAAATTCATCTGAGAGCATAAGATAATCTTTACAAGCTACAGTCCAACTGTAATGAGCTTCAGATGTGCCGTACGGGATCCAGAGGGGCAGGTGCACAGCTGTACGTTTCAGCTGACAGCATTTAGCTGCCATTTTCTCTTGTAAAATAATCCATTTCCTCCTGTGGTTTAGCTTGACAGCCTGTCTTGCTTGTCTGTTCTGCTTTCGAAGTTGACTCTGTCGCTTGCTGTAGCATGAAAGCAGTGAATATATGCATTGTTCTCTTTGTCACCTTTCTGGTCCAATAGTACATTTTCCCTTGTTCATACACCTGCTTAAATGCGGGGCTTGAATAACGAAGGACATCTATCTGTGAATTTTGAGGTAAATAACTGTGTACTGTCAAAATGACACTCATCAATTGCAGTGCATCATTTACTTTGCTCTGTATTACACCTATCACACAATGTGTTGAGCTTATACTGTGCATACTGGTCGATTTATAGAATGCTATGTAGGCTAGCAAAAAGTAGGCCTTCTTTTCTTGTCATAACACCTTAAAACAAGCTTGTTAGACACTCAAAGACACAGATTGGTCATATCAGAAGTCGACACAGTGCCATATTCTCCATAGTGTGCTACTTAGAGACTACTCACTGGCAAAGACTGCAGTGTGAGGAAACATATTGCTTTCAAAGTAGGCCTTTGATAGCTTTACTAAGCAGCACAGGATGTAATTAGTAGAATGTAATGCCATACCCTTTTTAATAGTCACACAAAACACAGAATATTGAACCGGGCCTTTTATATAGTCCCATGCTCTTACAGGACCATAATTTACTCATTAGCAGACAACTGTTTCAGCCTTCTACATTTACAATTAGACAGATTTTTTGGTATTTAATGCCTCATTAAAATGCAGATCCTTCTTAATGTCTGATAAAGAAGAAATTACAGTGAAGCCGCACCAGGATATCAGTTGCACTTTGTTTTGGAAGGGCCTGTAGGGGGACAAGGTTACAACTGGTTTCCTGTCTAACAATTTCCATTGTGTTCATTGAAGTCTGACATTTCTAGCTCATTGTGGTACCATCTGTATTCTCTATGTAGAGTTTGCAATCTTGCTAGCTTCTGGTACTGTAGTTGAGCTCAGCCTCAGTTGTTATGTGTAAGGTACGGACCCTTGTCCACGACCAATTAGCCTGGAGTCATGTGGCCCACCTCAGCTTGGACTCTTGTCTTTATTTAGGAGTGTTTTTCATTTAAATCAGTGTTAGTATATATCCCAGCATGCTGCTGGCTCACAATTAATTTAGGCTGTTGTTTCTACGTATAGCATCAGGTCACCTACTGTGGTAGATTGTAACTGTTATTTTTTTAATTAACTGATGGTTGAATTTATTCTTATCTTGTTTTATTAACATTGCTCTTATTAATTGCTGATTTCTTGTTTTTATTGAGGGTTATCTTTTAGTTCTGAGCACTTTGTCACTTTGTTTGTCATGCCTGTCCAGTGCTGTTGGTTGTGTTGTTAAAAGGAGGTTGACTCACTGCAAACCAAATCTATCTATAGGTAAGAATATTGTAACCTTGAACCTTGTCATGAGACATGTTGCATTGTTTGAATCGTTAGCTTGATTAGCACCATTTTTTGGGTAAAGTGCTGTCACACAATGAGATGCTTCTTTCTCCATTTAATATTGTTATATTGATTAGGGGATACAGCCTACTCTGAAATGACAAAAGGTATCAAAAGTGCATCTTGTACACTAAATTTTACATTATTTCCTTGTCCATTTTGAATCAAACTAAGACATGTTTCATGAGTGTACTCGTGAAAAACAGGAAGTAATCGACAGTTCATGTGGGCGTTTGTTGTTTGTCATTGCTTATTGTCTATACTTCATTCCTCTCAATCTTTTATTACGTTCATTAGTGATCTCTGTTCCTGTTTATGCGGGCTTGTGACAGCTTGGGTGGATATAATAGAATATTCTATGAGAACATTGGCTCTGCAGTCAGAACCACAAAAGCCCTTTAGAGATATGGTGGAAAATATAGCTGGAGGGGAAAACAAATTTGGATTGTAATTTGTGAAGGCATATCAAAACATTTACTATGCTGTCAGAACTTTCAGATGAGGTCATACAAGTCCACTTTGAGTCATTAAAGCAGCCAATGACTGATGGCTTACAAGATATTAATATTGGCTGAGAAGCTAGCCGTCCTTGTTGAGGAGATATTACAATATACTTTGATGTGAGCAGTCTTTGCACTTTATTTTAAAACTGAAATGTTAAGTTGGGCTTATAGTAAGTTAGAGTGCCCTGAGGCTACATCCTCCCAGATCCCCACAATACTTTTGATAATCTATATAAGTTCAATTTCTTCTGACTATATATTTCAAATGCTAATTTAATTGCTAGCAGCTGCCCTTAAGCCTGACTAAGAGACAGTTCACTGAAGCTTCTGAAGCCAAGCAGTCCTTTGGATACAGGGGCAGCCATTAAAACCTCACATATAATCTCTCTCCATCCATGCCCTGAGGTGCAGAGAGAGGTAGTTAGGTTGAATATGGTAGAGTAGCATGCGGGTACTGACTTTTAACTTAATATCAAAATGAATTAACTAAAGGAAATTAGGAATAAGGTTTGACTGTAGGAATCCAGTATGTGTAAACACCAAAGAGACTAAACGCAAAGGTAAGTTTAAATGAAATTCCTAGCAATATATCAAATATTAAACACGATGGATGTACAAGTCAATGTAATAAAATAATAAATAATAAATAAATAATAATAATAATAATAATAATAATAATATATAATAACAATAATGTTACAAAAACAACAATATATCAATAATAATAATAAAAATGATGATGATGTTGATGTTGGTGGTGAGGATGATGGTGATGATGATGATGTAATGAAATTAAAAATAACATAATAATAATAATAATATAATAATATAATAATAATAATAATAATAATAATAATAATCATAATAAGAATAATAATAAGAATAAGAATAAGAATAATTTTACAAAACAACAATATCAATAATAATAATAAAAATGATGATGTTGATGTTGGTGAGGAGATGGTGATGATGATGATGATGTAATGAAATTAAAAATAACATAATAATAATAATAATATAATAATAATAATATAATAATAATAATAATAATAATATTAATATTAATAATATTAATAATTTAATAATATATAATAATTATAATTATTTTTTAATGTATTTTATATTATTATTATTATATTGAAATAAATCTGTTCGGGAAACTTTAATAAAACAACAACTAAGAACAGGGGGGTTCGAGTTTTTGAAGAACAGTTGTCATAACTCTTCATCCACTGATTACCAAAGGTTTGCAGTTAATCAAAAATATATCTCTGTAAACCAATAATCCATTAAAAAGACGTCAGAAGAGAATTAAAGGATGAACTGTTGTCAAAGTCAGCATCTGTTTTAAGTTCATTTCTGAATAACTGTGCCTACCTCTGGATACACTGCTATGCTTATTTTAGTACCATTTCCAAATTGTTCTAAAAAGACGGTTAACTTTAATAATGGTATAATATGACAGCTCTAAGAGTTCCCCCAGTATTCCTCAGAATAACTTAAGTCAGCCAACTGGGATTCAATGCCAAATTACCTGAAGGCAGATCATGTTTTTTCAGGGAATATTCCTACTGAGGCTTACAGTCAAGAACCCTTGGAGGGAAATAGAACTGTACTTCTAATTTCATGAAGGCTCTTGGAAATTTGAATTCCTGTGGGTTTGTTGGTGTTGAGGTACCTCCAAATAGTAAGTAATGAAAATAGACTGATGTGCTCCTATTCCCTACGGTGTAATGTTGTTGAGACTTGATTATTTCAGTGAACCCCCTCCGTTCAGCGGGACACCATCAGTTCTGCTTAAGATGGTATTCTCATCCTTTTTTTGAGATAGCAATCATTTCTGGCTCCCTCCTCCCTCATCTAGTGACAATTTGTATTCTCTTTGTTTCTCCTCTGCGGCTGTGACAATTATCCCCATCTCCAATCAGACAGGAGAGTATCCAATGGGAGGAAATCTCATTAGACTGATTTAGGAAGGTCTCTGTTGACTGTAAACACTGGGGAGAATATAAATACACATGCAGGCTTCTAATTCCTCAGCTGTTAGGGATCATTTGAGAAGCAAAATCTCATTCATGATTTACAGTCCATCTGCATAGTATCTCACACAGCAAGAACATTAATAAAGTTTTTTTTTTTATTGAAACAAAGCAAGCTTATAAGGGATTCTTGTTTGTGAAGCTATCCAACAATCGAAAAACATAACCAGGTCTTAATACAAAATCTAGTGTCCTGTCCTCTCTCCAAGATCAACACAACCATGAGTGTGAAAAATGACGCATGCTCGTTTATTCATTATTCGACATGATCGCTGGGTGTTTTTTTCCTCGTGTGCAGTTTTTATTTTTACACCCAGCACTCATGTTGTGTAAATGACAACTGTTTCAAGTGACACACAGCCCAGTTATGTGGAACATTGAAAGGTCTGAAGTATGGCCTTGTACATAGAACTATAATGAAGCTTGTGATTACCTTGTGATGTTGTTAAAAGTGATAAAAGCTGTTGGTTTGCAATTAAACTATATTCATCCAAACTTTTCACATTTCAATTAACAGTACAGAGCCAAAATGAGAATTTAATGTGTTTAGTGTCCAAATACTGGAAGAGAACATTTTGCATATCAGGGAAATGTCCTGCTAATCAAGTTTTGTACAATAAAGATAAAGCTGATGAATAAGATACAGAAACTGCTTGCTCTGTGTTTTTGAGGCTTTTGGATGTTCCAGGCTTGTCCACCTGCGATTAAGCCCTGGGTAGACACAGAGCTCTCTGGGGGAATTATATATCCCACCTGCCTGGGAGTGCCTCAGGATCCCCCCGGGAGGAGCTGGGAATCCTTTATTGCCAAAATGCAATTTGTCAAAATGTTCTTCTGATTCATTTTCTAAATGAGTACATATAAAGATGGAATTAAGCACTTGCTAATAAGATGGACGAGCTAACAGAACTACTCAGAAGTTAGACGGAGTTTCAGGAATGTAGCATGTTGTGCTTCACAGAAACATGGCTGCATCTGGATATTCCCGACCACAACATCCCCATTGAAGGCTTCCAGACTGGGGGTGGATTAACATCTCTCTCTCTCTTCTCCTCTCTCCTCTCCTCTCTCTCTCTCCTCTCTCTCTCTCTCTCTCTCTCTCTCTCTCTCTCTCTCTCTCTCTCTCTCTCTCTCTCTCTCTCTCTCTCTCTCTCACCTACCTACCTACCCACCCACCCACCTACCTACCTACCTACCTACCTACCATCTGTCCTTTCTGACTGGGATAGCACAGAGAGCGCTGTGGGCCTCCGACCATATTATCTGCACAGGGAGATCTCACATGTCATACTGGTAGCTGTTTACATCCCCCCTCTGCCAATCCGACTACGGCGTCCAACGTTCGTTACACTGCCATAGCCAGACCCCAAACAAACCACCAGAAGAGTGCCCTCTTCCTGATCTCCGGGGACTTCATCCACGTATCTATTTTCTTCCTAGCTTATTATTGTATTTGTATAACTTGTGTAGAGAGCAACTGTAATGACCTCGGATAAATGAAGTATTTCGGATTCTGATTCTGATTCCATGGCAGGACAGAAAAGTTCCATGATTCTGGCCAACATCAGATTTGAACTAATTTTGTACGATCACTGCAGCTTACCTCTTCTTGTTTATAAGAAGTGATTGTAACATGAGAAACACGATCTAAAAGTAAATATGTTAGACCACAAATCTAAACTTTTCTCTTTTTTACCCCCAAAAAACCAAACAAACCCATGCTTAGAGTCTCCTCTCCAATAAGGCCTCAGAGCAGTCTCAATAAATCAATCCTGCTACAGTCCACCTCTGAGTATCCATGGCAACAACCGCTGTATTGTTTTGGTTACTGATAGTCAAGGTTAGGAGCAGGCATAGCTCAACATGGTTTGGCTGATAAGAAGCAGAACACAAATGTTGTTTTGCAGGGTCTCATAACTTTGCAGATATCAAATATATGGCTCACAAAGACATACCTTGGAACCCAGCAGCCTGGTACCAGGTGTAGCCTGAAAACCAGAGAATGGCTGCGCTCGACAAATTGGCTTTCACCTTTCTGAAAGGGTAAGCTTTTACTCTTAGGGAATTTGGCTAGGTTTGAATCGTGTTTCTCTGTTGAGAAGCCGGGGGGAAAAAATCAAAGAGAGATATGTGGGTTGGTGCATGCACTAAGACAGAACTTATTTCACTGCAGTTCAATTTTACTTTTTAGAAGTACATTTAAGGTTATTTCTTAATCTTCCAGAATATCACATATGGGGGGACATGGCAGAGTTATGGCATTATGCATAACTTATGTAAGGGATAATGTATGGTGAGCAGGTTTTTAATGGGAAAAAGAATCTGGACAAGGCTAGCCAAAACATTGATTCAAAGATTATTTTATTGATTTAAAGTGATTTATTTGCAGTTTTTATTAAATAGTCCCAGTGATTCCACGTCAGTTAGCGTTCATGGCGATGGATTCTTATCTGCCCGTTGCGGTCGATTTAACATGAAACTGTCCTCATTCAGCTCTCCTTCTTCTCTGAGCTCTGCGGTTCACACACCTTCACAGGTTTGACCAATCAGAATCAAGCATCTTACAACCGGAAGATCAGTAAGAAAGCCGGGTAATAATTATGGATAACCGCTAAATCAGCTATCTAAACTAGGGTTTAGGTTAATAAAATCAAAGGGATGTCATCATCATGACATTTCATAATTCCATAAGGACATATTTTAGCATACGTTGCTCTAAAGTAAGAGTGTTTCAGCTAAAAAAAGTCTTATGACATTATCCTCCATAACAGGATTGAAGAAGCAAATGTAAGTATAAAATACAGATAATAAACCAGAAAGGTAAACGTGCATAGATTCCATAGAGTGTAATCAAGTAAAAAAATGTATAATATATTACATATTCAAGTGCAATCAATGCCACATGATTACTTTTAGATGAACCCTTAGACCAGCGCATGCAAGGAGAATGTTAAGAAGCTGGCGTCAGTACAGACAGAAGCTATTTTGGAAAACTCTGCCCTTTGGCTTTGTGCACCAAACGCATGGAGTTATTGAGGACACATTCTCAAGGTGACTCTATCACATGCAAATTACTTAATATCTGTAGACCACTGCAAAGGGGGAAACTAAAATTAAAAGTGAGAGTTAAATTAAGGTTTGAATAAATCATTGTGGTGAAAGATATGCTTAAGCACATACATTTGGAAATAAAAACTCATAAATAAATAGTTAAATTCATAATGAATGGATGAATAAATTAAAATTATGTTTAAATGATTGGATGCATGTCTGAAAAGGATGGACTTAAGATATGAGGTTCCCTTTTAGACCATTTTTTCATAATCTCCCCAGAAAAATGTATGGCATTGCCTGTCTCTTTCAAAATAAAATCCCTAGTTGTTGGAATCTGACCTAGCAGCAATGGTTGGTTTGCATTAGTAGTAGTTACATCCTCTATTGAGTGTTGTTGTTTTTTCCCCACTCATTACACACAGGTGTCTCATTCTGATATGACAAGAATTAGAGAAAACCAATAGATTTACAAAATCTTCAAATAAAAGAGATCCAAAGAGTCTTGGAGTAAAATCAGTTGAGGATCCCTGGGGCTCCAGAGCTTGGCTGATTTCACTTGGCAGCTAAAACCGCAGTGTGAACATGTGTGTGAGCGCAGTTAGAGAACAATAGTGTCTGATTAACCAACTCTAACCTCCTCACAGGTATCCAGTCGCCGGACTTTACTTGAAAACAGATCCAGGCTCATTGCACAACCTCAAGTAATGGATCACACCAGCTGTATGACCCCAATGCATTCTGGTGACACATTTATCGGCTGTTATTACATGTGTGTAGTCTGTAATCAATTATTGTGTAAAAATCGAAGATCATCCTTAAAAAACAGATGAGTAATTGTCGGGTATGGAGAAGTTTTACTGCTGCAAAAGGGCTGCATGTAGGAGTACCTAATAAAGCACTGAGCGGTATGCCTGTTTAAGCTTAAAAAAGTGGAGCATATGAAAAGCAAACTTCTTCTCCTTTTACAAAGCAGCTCCTCTGACACTTTGAGGCAGGCAAACACTAAAAATCTGAAACACACACACAGAACTTTGTGTTTCTGCCCTTAAGCCTGCCTGAAGTGTCAGGCTTAACTTTTCCCCAGTCAGGCTAAGCTTGTCTTTGTCCACCGTTTCAACCCTGACTGCCAACATAAAGGTCAAACAATTACTGGCCCACCTTTCTGTTACACATTGCTCTTTTCAGCTCGCTGTGCATGCGCGTACACTCTGGTTGAATGTCAGCTTGTAGGTCATAGATTGCTGGTAGAACAGCATTTAAAAGTGGCTCTTTTTCACTTTGTACCGAATCTCTCCCTGTTTCAAACACCTTGGCTATGTCATAGCACAGTTCACCCCCTCAGCTCAGATGTCTAAATTAAAGGGCAGCACTCATTTGTTTTGTTTTTATGGTGCTGCTGCTTGAGAAGATAGCACAAAAAGAGTGGCAGGGAATACAAAGTGGAGAGTGTGATGACATGTAAAGACCCCCCAAATAGCTCACAGCTATGATAGATGCATGCAAATAGTACAATGTCATTGACGTTAATTTTGCCATTAAGAATTCAGTGTTCCGAAAGTAATCAGATTACTCTTCCAAAAGCATTCTGATTACATTCCTCTGAGTAGTCCAATAATGAGATTAATATTCCCATCTCCCATTTATGAGGAACACTTCAGTACATTTTAAGAAAGGTGTGAGTTTTTCTTTTTTCTATCTTTCATCTATCTATCTATCTATCTACTATCTATCTATCATATCTATCTATACTATCTATCTATCTATCTATCTATCATCTGCTGTCTGTCTGCTCTGTCTGTCTGTCTGTCTGTCTGTCTGTCTGTCTGTCTGTCTGTCTGTCTATCTATCTATCTATCTATCTATCTATCTATCTATCTATCTATCTATCTATCTATCTACCATCCATCCATCCATCCATCCATCCATCCATCCATCCATCCATCCATCCATCCATCTATCCATCCATCCATCCACCGACCGACTGAGCGACCGACCTACCTACCTACCTACCTACCTACCTACCTACCTACCTACCTACCTACCTACAGTCTGTCCTTCTGACCTTCCGTTTGTCTTACCTACCTACCTACCTACCTACCTAGAAAAAAAACCACCAGTTCTCTTTGTTTATGTACAACTGTAAAGTCTGTCATGTGTTTCCCTCCACTGTTCTCAGAGAGAAAAGAGCTTTGGGAAAAACAAATGCAATGGTCAGGCTCGCCATAGATGACTGTTATAACATTAAGTTCATTGACACAAACTGAACCATTCCCATCACATGAAAGGGGAACGATGAGGAGTGAACTGTAATCCGTTTTTAATGAAAGACCAGTTTAGCCCCATATATTGGCCTGTCTGAACTGGTTGTTTTTCATCCTGTTACTCTGGACTCGGTGCATGCTGGTTCCATTCAAGCAATTTAATCAGCGACTGATTTACACTTGGCTCACCAGGTGAATGTAATTATCCATGATTTGACCTGAGTGGACTTTGTCTTTTGCCCTCTACAGAGTGAATCACTTGAAAGTCACAACTTATAATTGCAATTTGATACAGCCTGTGTCTGTTTGTGTGTGTGTGTGGATGGAGGCTGTATGGACTTACAAAACCATCAGCTGTCTATTTTTAAAAACAGTGCCCTCTTGATTTCCTCTCTTTCTTCACATGCACACAATATTAGTCTGAGGTGCATGATGACTTAACTTTTGAAAAATGAATCAATATACAAGCTACACTATATATTCCTGCAAGGCTTTGCACTTGTTCAAGCATAGAGTCTATCAGGCATGCTAAATTAAGCAGGGTATCTAGAGCATCACCACACACGCACTTACCCACTGTGGCCCTGCGCCTCAGTGTGTAATTGGCTGGCTGTCTGGTTGGTTGACTATCTGAGGCAATACTGTTTGGCTGAGTGATTGGCTTATGCCTGGTGCACACTAGAGAACTTTCAAGTCTTAACTTATTTGAAATCCTGGGAGATCACTGACATACCAAAACATTTGAACCATTTTTAGCTTTTTAATTTGAGAAACAGTCACAACAGACAATGTAGTCAAGAGGCCTAAGGGCTGCAGGTCATTAAATCCTCTACACAGCAGATTAATTGTGCCTAGAGTAATTGTGTAGGGGCAACAGCATGACAGTCTGGTAAATGTACAAAAAAAGAGTCTAAAATAACCAGACACCACAAAGACATCTACAATGGATGCAGAGAAGGTTATAGGAATGGAGATCATCCAGACAGCATGAGGCTGGACAACTCAACTCAAGTCTGTAAGCTGCTCTGATCCTCTCTGTTCCTGCAATGACCCTCAGTGAAAACAACCTTGGAACCAGACAGTGGTACAACCTCCTCTGCGTCCATCAACTGTGACTGACTTTTTGGCTGACAGCACTGTCTGTAGCTCACTTTGGGAGTGAGCGGCTGGCTAAATGGTCCAGACACAACAGGATGTAGGTGAGATTGACACACTGGCTGCCAGCGTTGTTAAAGCAATACAGGTTTGAAGACAAAAAAAAGGTTACCTGCACATTTACATCTGGCCCAGTTCAGATAAGTATAATAGGTAGCAAATGGGTACATGTTTAGCTTTGTGTTAGACCCAATATAGGGTTTATATGCTCATTTTTTGTGTTTGTAGACATGCAAATGTTAATCCTTGGTCGTTGTCGTTTATGTGAATTCCTGGAGAATGTTTTTGTGAAGTTTGATGCCTCTCTCTTAAGATTCGCTCTTAACTGGGATGACTATTGCATTCCATGATCACAGCTGGGATTTGTAGTTTATTTCCTCCTGCAGAGCGTCGTTGAAGAACTGCGATTGAAAAAAGCTGCAAGTTAAAGGAGGGACTGTTTACTGTCCCTGTTCAATACAAAGTTATTAGTGGTTTCATATTTCTATCTGCAGAAGATTTGAGTTGTAGAGTACTGAATATTAAAAATTAAGAATCCAATAATCACTGATTAAATGCCACAGAACACTTCAAGCCTTCATTCCCCAAAAACCTGCTCAACCCGTGCCATAGTGACCTGTGCATTCATTCAGGACAAATTTAGCCCATTTCTATGCAAGTGATTACAACATTTAATTCACAATCACAAGTGCCAACAGCCAACCAGTAAGTCATAGAACTTTTACTGTCTGCTGAGAGTTGGTGCCACAGCATTTATAAGGAGTGTCACTCTCAAATTTTCTAGTGATCAAGAAAACAATTCTGCATCTGTATGACGTAAAAAAGCATTTTCTGTAAATGCAGTCTGTTAACATAACTAACACATGACTACTATGTTATAACGTGTTAAATCAGTCTGAGGCCTCCTGTGGCTCAAACTACAATGGCTCACATTGGCTAGGACACTTTTATGGACAGTACACTTGAACCAGATCATTCCAAGATTTGATTTCACAATAAGCCGGCAAGATGTGTCATTGTGTTTCCCGACTTCTCGTCTGTGAGTGGATAGATTTGAGCTTCAACAGGATGAGATCGCAAAGAGCAGGTCTGTGAAGAAGTCAGTGGAGGTGCTGACATGCCAACAATCACACTCAATATAGGAGTAAACTGCATGGCACAGAAAAAAAAAGGATGTATATATTTAGGGTTTCACACCATCATTGCAACATGCTTTTTGAATTGGACCATAAGACAAAGCAGATAGAGGAGGTAACTGATGCATTCTTGGTGCTATAAACTTGCTCAATCAGTTCTCTGTGTATTCAACCCTTAATTTCCCAGCAGCTCCTCCTGTATTAACAGAAAGTTTCACATCTCATCCAATCAGAATAGATCCAGTTGTTTAACTATATCAATCAGCTGTAGCTGTATTTTGATAATATATCTTGTAAAACTGTAGAAGTAATTTAATGTCTCATTACCAACACTTTCTATTCTTCAACCTCAGCATCATTTAAATAAATGATACATTTTGATATGTAGGATGTCATGGTATTGATCTGCTGAAATTGGGCTGTTTACTTCCCATCAATTGCAGCTTTGGATAAATAAGGAACTCAATGAGCTCTTAAATCATGGAAAAGGGAAGGGAAATCAAAGTCAGCCAGATAATGAGAAAAGGAGTCTTTTCCTGCTCGGTTCATGTGATCCACTTTCCCAAGACTCAGTGAAAGCACTCAATTTTTAAGGAAGTTATTTATTGTTTCTGTTAATTTTAAGATGATGTGATATTCTTTTTTCCACTGTCTATTATATTAACTCTTCTGCCAAAGCTCTGTTTCTTGTGAACTCTTACATCAGGTGACAGCCAGACATTTCCCTTCATGCCCTGAAGCCTCTTGAGCGGAGGAGAGTAACTATAGAGAGCTCTGGAAAGTGCAGCCACCTTGATCTTGTGAAGTCGTCAGCATGACATCACATCACATCAGGATCAAGAGGGAAAAGTATCTAACTCACATGCATGCATACATGCATTTAGGAGGGGGGGGGGAGTGATATAGTCTGTGCTGACCTTGTCCATATGTAGGAAGCCTCAGGTGGTATTTGAAGTGTCTTCTCTGGTACCTCGCTAAAAGTAGCCTCTGGTTTAAAGTATAATACTCATCTGAGCTGTTCCATTTGGATGATATCACTCGACTTCCTGAGTCATTCATCAAATTTCATCAGATATTTTCCATCCTGAGTTCAACAGATGCAGAAAATTCTATGAGAAAGATATTTTTATTCATGACTTTTTATTGTATGATAATTGTGACGGAGCTTCTGCCCGTCTCTGACGAGGGCAGGTGCACGCAAGGGACACCACACTGACACACACACACCACACACACGTTACCCTCTCAGCCAGTGGTCCTCAATTCATCCAGTAGCAAATGCCAGTATTCCGCTGTCCCCCTCCATTTCAAAGAGTTGTCAATGGTGGCACAGTATGCACTGCACACTGTAAAACACATCTGAAACACATTACACAGCGCTAGGTCTGGTCCGCTTACCTGCTCAGGTGGTTCATACGGAGGGCAAAAGTTGTCACATGATAACTGAACTTTAAAACTTTTGGTTTTGTTGTCAAGTATCTCCTAAAATATGTGGTTTGGCTTTGAATATAAATGTCAGATAAAAATGTGAAATATACTTGTGAAATGTGTGAAGGTTTAAAATGCCTTATATATTAAGAAAAAAGCTTTCACTAAAAGTGATGTAATTATTGACGCCCAGTGGGAGGGGCTGCAGGGGATGAAAGAGGGCTGATTTGAGCTCTCTTGTCTTGCTTTGGTTTCACTGAGGTAACTGCTCAGCTGTGCTTTTATTCCCTTCCATTTCCCCTTGCGTGTTACTGTGAAACTCTTGCCCCTGTGGGATGTATCTTTAAGGTCCTTCGCAATGAATTTCTCAGACCATACTCAAACTAACACAATGTAGACAATTGGATGTAGATTCAATCATTTTGATGACTCAATAAATGATGTATGGTATATGTAAGGCAGGACTGAATAAGGCTATATGACTGCATGGTTCACAAAGTGAATCTTACCTGACAAAAAAAAAAAGGGAGCTGTTACATAAATGGCAAAATTACAGCCATAGTCAGCAATGATTTCCCATTCAAGGAGTTTCTAGTCCAGCTGGGCCACTCTGGCTTGCCATTTTATGCAAATGCAGCTTGTGATTGGCTGCCATTTTATTCTAAATGGTGGCTCCAACTGGTTTTGACATTTACTCAGAACAACAACCACTGATTGGTGAGGAAGCTGACACCGGGCCGGGTCGGATTTCAAGCCGCCATAAAATGAGTTCACTGCAAACACCACACACACACACACCCACACAACACAACAACACAAAAAACACACAAACACACACATAGATTGTGTGTTGATACCATGGACAAAAGGCAACAAGAAAGTTTGACTAACTTTAGGAAATGACAGGATCAAACTGGATATATAGAGGTGTCAAACTGTATGTTTTCGCAAACTTAAAACAGCTTAAAAAAGCTTTCTTTGACATGACGTGTGATCAGTTTGCCTCTGGCGTTGCTCATGTTAGTGAAAGTTAATAACGTTGTCATGAGGTTTTTGACCAATCAGAATGAAGCGTTGTACACAGCTGGAAGATCAGTTAGAGAGCCGGGTAATAAAACAGCGACATGATAATTAACACCAATACTCAGCCTTAAAGTGTTGGAGGCATGGACTAGTTTTTGCATCTCTGATACAGGATGTGTATGATTTTGTTACAAAGGTTTGAAAAAAGACCGTCTCTGAAGTGTGTTTTTATGTAGAAGATGAAAGACACATCCAAGACACATTTCTAAATGAATGATGCCATCTGGGGGTAGCAATCTCATTAGATGATGTATCTTTCAAGTGATACAGGCCAAGTAAAATATCTTCTGTTCTGTCTGTGGTAAGATGCAGAAAGCTGGTCATCCAGGTCCCTACCCAGAGGAAAATTTTACTGCTCAAGGCTTTCTCTTCTAAGTCTCAGGAGACAAAATGAGATCTCACTTCAGCCTCATTCAAGTTTCAAATAGTTCTCATTTGTTTCTCATTAGTTTCTCCTAAAATTCACTAGGAGAAATAGTTGAGTCCATGACCTGAGTCTTATCTGAGACTTAAATGGAGAGATCTCATCAATGGCTAATTTTCTTCTCTTTTTTTAAATATATTTTTGGCCTTTTTGCCTTTATTTGACAGGACAGCTGAAGAGAGAAAGGAAATATGGGAGTAGTGAGCAGGGGAAGACATGCAGGAATTGGTCAACCGGCCGGGAATCGAACCGGTGACCCCTGCGACGAGGACTGTAGTCTCTGTATGTGGGGCGCTTAGACCGTTAGGCCACCAGCGCCCAAAGAATCCCCCCCCTCCTTTAATTGTAATAATCTGGCTAAATCTGGTCGGCCCTTTTGCGGCCATATATTAAATAAATGGTCTGTCATACCTGGGATGAAATCTCTATCTTTTGCAATTTCTCTCAAATCCACTAAATCTTTGTGAAGTTAAGATAAGATTACTTTATTGAGTTGTTGTGTTCCAAACAGACTTGTAAAGGAATGACCATACTGTGAAGTCAAAGAAGAGATAATTTGACATCTAAACAGCTGATCTTGCAAGTGGTTCAAATGTTTTCATGAGAATTGTAAGTTTGTGGACAATTACATTGAAATCTTAATTTTGCAGGGCACTATAATGTCCATGAAAAGATGAGCTCAGGCTCTTTCTTTGCTCCATCTGAGCTCAGCTTGAGACACAAAACTGAGTCTGACAAAAACAAATGGATGAGGTTAGATTGAGACGACTGAGAGAGCTCCCTGATTTCTCCACCTGAGCTCAAAAGGAGTCACAACACTTCAGAAATACTTGAGAATCATTTCAGATTCTGACCAGATCTCCTTTTGAACTGAAAGGGAGGCTAAGCTGAGACTTTTTGCAACTTTTTTTCTGAAGAATGAGAAACAGGAGACATAAGCTATAGTCTCATCTGCTTTCAAACAGATCTCCATTGTTGTCTAGGAGACATGAAGAAACACTTTTGAGATCTCCTCTCTAAATGTATTTCCTATGGGTATGTCCTTAGTGATTAGATAGCAGAGTAGGTGAGATTAATTTATTGGTTTTAAACTTGTTCCATTGGTAATAATGAGTATCAACTGCTTCTTAAAGGGACTGAAATCAAGTCGTGTTTTTTAAATTATTTCATATATATGTCTTTGCCTCCTCCTGTCTTCACTCTTTATCATCTGGTACTCTTTAAGTTTATCTGTGTCATCTTTATCCGCCTATGGCCCAAAAAAGAGTAACTAGGAAGGGGTCACTACACAAGTAGTTTGTAAACTGTATTTTGAACTAACACAGAATATAAAGTGGGTGTTTAAGTGTCTGTGTTTCCATTCAGGCTGTAGGAAACGATGTCAGGCCATTAATCAATGGCAGTTGGGAAAGCAATGAGGCAAAGACTCGAGCAATAGGAGTCCAGGGACAGAGAAAATGGACAACACACACACACATACACACACACACCACTGTATGATTATAAGATACATTGTGATTCCCTGAAACTGTTTAAATGGATGGTGGTCAAAATGTGTAGACCACCGCAGTGTGAACGGCAGGTCAGCCAGCTAAGAACCCTGTTACAGACACCCATCCCATATTCCTGTCCTCCAGTTGAATCCTCTCTTCCTGGCAGCAAGCCTTTCTCTGTGCTCCTAATCTTCTCCTTTTCTCCTCCAACTCCACATGTGCAAACCAACATCATTTTCTACCTTTGTCTGTCTGTGCACTACACTTGTTTAGCAGACAGGCAATGGTGCGTGTGCGTGTACCTGTGTGTGTGTGTTTGCAAGTCTGTATGAGTGTGTTATGTGTTCTGTCACTCTGAGCATTATGTTGGTAATACATGACTGTCCTTAGGGGTTTTCTCTGCATCTACACACAGACCAGTGTTCTTGTTTACTTTGTTTATAGGTGACTTTTATCCTTTGTGAGGCTCATTCAGTGTAAGATTAGAGGGAGATTGATGTTGTGGTGAGGAAACACATGCAAATAAATGTATTTTCCTTAAAATGAAGCAGAGTGTGAGCTCGATGTTTGAGAGCATAGCTGTGTGTACACGACTTTCAGCATGCAGCTCACCTCTCCTCTTTTTTAACACTGCCTTATCAATATTAACAGCTAAAATGTGGCATGAATTATAGGGCATCAACCACACACACACACACACACACACACACACACACACACACACACACACACACACACACACACACATCTACACACAAGCAGGTGACACAATATGACCTCCTCTTTATGGCCCTCTCTTCCGGGCTAGTTTGCCCCTCAGGGAGGATCTATGTCAGGGATATATATTCAGATGGGCACTGGACTCTGACAAGTCCTGCATGCATATTGATGGATTTTGTCAGAGCTCAAAATCATAGCTTCACCTCAGTCTCTTTTTGATTAACAGTGGCCTGTAAAGCTATTGGACACATTTAAAGTGGGTGTTAAAGGTAACAGGGTGGTAGCTGGTGACACAGACTGCATGTCATGTTTGTTTAATTAACAAGAATAAGATTTTCTTATTGACCAAAGAGATTGTTTGAATTTCACAGGGACAGTGTGAGAATGATGAATAATACAGAAGAGGATTTGGGCTCCCAAAATTTGGGGGAGGTTTGGCCGATAAAATAAAAAAAATAACTTAACATTTTTAAAAAATAATTTGTTGAACTCTGAGATTAAAGTCAAATTTCTAAGACAAAAAGTAAGATTCTGACTTTAATCTCAAAGTTTAAAATAATTAAAAAAATATATGACTGACCCTAGCCTCCAAAAATATTTTCAGTGTCTCTAATCCATTGTTGAGGATATAGCATAACCTCAATGAGTCATGTGTGTTCAAAACATTAACAATCAGCTCATTTATTTGCACATCAAAGAGACCTTTGACTTGATGGTGTACCCTTTTTCTGATGCACTGCAAAATGAGATCAAGCTGTCATAATTCTGGGAACAGCAAAGCTTCACGCATGAAATAGTCTTTTATTTTTTGATATGGTATCAAACTTAAAGTTGTTGACTATAAATGTCACACATATTATGATATACTAAAATCAGACTAGGAGGCTTTGGGGCAATGAAGCTGTGGATGATCACTCTTTATTGACCCTTACTGTGACCTTTCACATCACATAAAGCAGCCTGATCTTTTGATGACATAAATAAAAATGTCTCTTGGGGTTTAAGGGTTTATGTACAGTATGAATGCCACAAAACTTTTTCACCTTCACTTCTTTGTGAGGAGCGAGCATCAAAAGTAATTTTTTCTGCTCCCATTTCCTGAAGTCCCACCCTTTTTTCTGTTCCACAGAAACTCTTACTTTTTGGGCCGGTCCCCCTGGGCAATGTCAGTGTTATTTCCCACTTTGACTGAAATCTTCAAATTCTCTCAACGCAGTCACATCCTTTGCAAATGCCTACATCTCTTTCCAAGAACATATGGAATTTTACAAAATAATATCTTCTTTCTCTCTGTTTTCTGGATGAAACTTAAGGCCTGAAACAATTCTGTCACTGACGTATCTTGAGAGAGCGTATATACACGTCATACAGGACTTTAATAAAAAAAGGAGTTTTACTTGTCATGGGCAAAAATTGAATACAGAATCTAAGATGTGTGTGTGTGTGTTTTTTTTTCCAATTTTTGCCCATGACAAGTAAAACTCTCTTTTAATCAAGTGTGTGTGTGTGTGGTGTGTGTGTGTGTCTGTCTGTGTCTGTCTGTGTAGGCTCTGCTGAGAGGATGTGTCCTGCAAAAGCACAGAGTAGTGGCGTTTATTGTAAATATCCAAGTTCAAACTACAATAAAGCTGTATTGATCACTAAAGGCCATTTAATAGTGTTATGTTAGTTTATAATGCTTTAAATTGTTTGTCTCATTGCAGTTGTCAGCAGTCATTCTCTATTTACATATCCTTCTTGGCTCTTTGTGATAGTGTCAAACTGTAAAAGTAAAATAAATAATATTAAAATGAATACCTATAGGCTTTGATATATTGAGCAGCTAAAAGTAGTTCATCTACAGCTTTATCTTGGTTATATTTATAAAAGAAATGTGTATTCAACCAGACTAAACACATGCTGTAATGCAGGCGGGGAATAAATAGATACAATTTTGAGTTAATTCTATATTAATGAACTAAATCATTAACAAATTGGTTATTATGCAGATAAATAAGTCGGTAATTCAACAACGAGTAGATCAGCTGTCAAACGCAAAGTTCTCATGTCAACCCGGAAGGACTTGCCTCGCCATGGCGCACCTGGAGCAGGTGAAGAGCGCACACTGGAGGAGCGCGCACTGGAGGAGCAAACTTGTCAAAAAAATGTTCAAGAGTAGATCCGCGGTGGAACTGTACAGAGAGGATAATCGGCAAAGAACTGAAGAGGCAGCCGGTAAGGAGCTGGGCTTTTAAGAAAAACTTTTTCTGCTTCTGTAGTCTGAACTGATTGTTGCTGCTGCGGTGGTGCCGGCTCGGGCACGCGCTGGGTCCGTGCGCTGCGTGGACGCTCTTGTTGACATTTTGAAGTTCAGACATGCACCTGTAGGTGGTGAGAAGGGAACTGTCAGGGTTCTTCATGATAATGCTACAGTGGAGCGACCACAAGTTTAAATGTCTGATGTGAAAGGTGATGATGATCTTATGACTGATGGTCATGATTTCCCTTACCTTTTGATACCTTATGAGCAAAAGAGAATAATACAGAGTGTGAAAATTGCCACAGTGAAAAATGTGTTGTTTAGGTCCACACATGCTGATAAAGTCAAACATTTTGAGTGTAGTGCATGCGCAATAAGGACCACATGCAGGGCTGTATCCTGACTTTTGACTGAGGTTGTATACTTGGTCACTGACTTCTGTAAGGTGGGTATATGACTCATTAACACACAAGCATGAGCATGAATTTATTTACCCTTTCTATCTCCACAAACCTTATGTGCTTAGCTATGTTGTACATTAATGTAACCCCATGATGTTCCATTCCTGTGCAATTCATTTTTACTTTGAAAGTAGCATAACAGCTGTGATATTGAAATCCTATGAGATTAAATCTTAAGGGAGTAGATGTTTGGCCAACACCATAGACTATATAAAAGATGGAAGTGTTTCTTTGAGGCCAATCGTCGGCGGCAGCCATATTGCTGCTGTCGAGCGATTGTGATGTAAAGAGGCGGGCTTTGAGCCTCCTAGCCAACAGCTACAGTGTTCCAGCCTGTCAATCAAGTCAGCTGTGCCTCTCATTGGAAGACTCATATTCTCAATATCTTCGAAAGTGACACGTTAGAAAAAAATTTACCCCCAGTACAATGTGTGCCGATCAAGAAATTAGCTATCCAGACTACACTCGTCTTTTGTACCAGGCTGTAAACATGTTTATTTCTGCTGTAAAGATTGACTTTTTTTGAATTAGTGTGTATGTGGTTTCTGGTACTTCCGGAGCCAGCCTCAAGCGAATCCTCAATGAACTGCAGTTTTTACCACTTCTGTAATGGACTCATATTTTTAGACCGGAGATGGCCGCTTGTCCAACACCACAATTAAAGGTAACTGCAAAATGGAATGTGCTGAACTGTAATATTTAAGCAACCTTTGCAACTCAGCCAAAATAACTTATTTTATCATGAGTCTAGCTTCTGGTAAGGCAAGTAGCCAATCACAGTTTAGGATTTTGGGATGGCCAATCACATTTCAAGGGGGGCCATGGCCACTCCTGGCCACCTGCTAGCCCTGCCCCTGACTTCAAAAACACACCATGCTCAGCACAAACAGTGGATTCTGTTTACCCAGACTTTATGCAAAATGTTGACAGTCCCCAAGTAGAGATTCAGCTGTCAGCTTGCAGTAAGGGTGAACCATTGTGTACACACAGCAGGTTGTTGTTTCTCATTCAACTTGACAGTAGAATTTAATGTCATCCCTATTGAGCAGCCTTACCCTGCTTTATACTTTGTAATGCTTCACTCTGTTATCTGTAAAAAAGATTCATGCTGTTGTGTTTATCTCTTGGAAACATCCATATACATGCTGTAGTGATATTAACACAGAAACAGTAATATTTATGAATAACTCCACCTAGCTTCCTCTCCCCTCACCAAGACAGGAGTGTTTCAAGTTGTGAGAGCATGTTTAACACAATCTTTGAATGTGAGATGTTTGTGTAAAAGGCATTTCCTGAGTGTACTACAATTATCCAGAAACTATCAGTGGTTCGTGTGTGCAAGGGAATGAAGGCCTAAACTTGCCAGTATTACGGCTGTCCCTCAGACAGTGACAAGCCCTGTTTGTTGATTCTGATAGCACCTTGCCCAGATTTCCCTTGTGCAGCCGTATAAAACTGCAGCATTACAAGGGAATGCCATGTGACCGGACAGGCTAGTGAGGGGAGGTGTCTCTGCTGCTGCCAAAGAGCTGTATTCCCTGATGTCAGTGGAATAAGCTGGTGTCCATCTTGGACAGTTCGTGCCACCCTCTGCACAGCACATTCAAGAAGCAAAAGAGAATGTTCAGTGGCAGACTGCTGTCTCAGTCGAGCTCCACAGAAAGACAGAGGAAGTCTGTTGTCCCCGAGGCCCAACAGCTTCTCAGCTACTGACTGTGATGGCGGGGTGAAATAAACTGTCACTTTGTGGTGACTTACTGGCTACACAAGCACTGAATTAAATTACTGGACTTGCAAAGTTTTACCACTAAAGGCTGATTTATACTTCTGCGTTGAATCAACGGCGTACCCTACGCCGGGGTCCGCGTAGCTCCCGTACCTACGCCGAGGCCTACGCACGTAGCTGACGTGCACCTCCTCCAAAATGTAACTCCCCGTAGAGCCGACGCGGACCGCAAGCTCTGTGATTGGTCCGCTCGGCGGCTTTGTCTTTCCCGCATTTACAACACTTCCGGGATCCCGGACATCGGCCGCACATCGGCCGTGTATTTCATCTCCTCCTCTCTATTCTTCATGTTATCATGTCTGTATGATAAACAGCAACATGTATCAGCTTTAGATTAACATAACACGCTCTGAAACTCTGTGGAAATGTAAACAGAGATAGTAGCGGGACCGGAAGCAGGCGGCCGGCTATCAGGGAGATCACACTGCCCTCAGGCGTTTCGGCGGAGAATTGCTGCGCGACACGGACACACCGACGCACAAGTATGTGGGGCTCATGTCCACGTCAGCCCCTGCTGCGTAGGGGAGACACAGAAGTATAAATCAGCCTTAAGTCCTTTTACATTTGTATCATTTGAACTAGCACAAACTTTGGAATTTTGTGTGTGTATCCACTTTTAGTCCTTTATTCTGTGTGTTTGGGTGGATGGATGCATATTGTGCAGTGGGGGGCGGTGTGTTGGGCTGTGTTGTGCTTCATATAGCAGCGTTAGTAGCTTAACCTTCTCAGTAGCTTGGTGGTTGAATTGCTGTTGTGTAGCTTTCATGTAGTGAAGCTAAATCCAATAAAGTGTGACTCTTACCTTTGCTCACTACATTTTACAAATGGCCCACCCATCCATCCATCCATCCATCCATCCATCCATCCATCCATCCATCCATCCATCCATCTGTCCATCCGTCCATCCATCCATCCATGACTTCTTGCTATAGCAAGTGAAAGAGGATGAAAGAATGAAAGCTAAGCTGATGGAGTTATTTGCCAAAATCCAGTGATTGTGGTGTCTCAAGTTTAAGAAACACATTATTGTTAATTATGTTTTTTTAATTACTAAATTGGAATATCCTCAAACTTTAGTGCAACACTTTGTAAATCAATGTTCTGGGCTCTGAGAACTCTTCTCTCTAAACCTAAAGAAGCATGAAAACTCAAATGAAGTGCTCTTTGTTTCTCCTCTGCACTGTTCAGAGCAACATTCATTCAGTATTTGAAATTCAACAGAGACTTAAATGTAAAGCAAATCAATTTGTTACAGCTGGGTTAAATTAAGTAAACTCTCTGAATGGCAGAAATAAAAATCTGTTGGATTTGATTTGTCAAGCTATCCTCAAAAGATGACAATATTCCAAGACATCATGTACGGCCTATTAGGACAGACAGACATCTGACGATCAAAGGAAACAATTTTAGAGTCCAAATCAACTTTCTTCTGTCTAATCATCCTGTTATGCTGTTTTTCTATTTAACACCTAATTGCCTAGCTGATATTTCCACTTTAAGAAGTTCCTATAAAACCTTGTAAATGATTAAGGAGTGTTTCTTTATGGGACACCTCTTCAGGCCCTTTGCTTGTGTTGCCCATTAGACATACAGTATCTACTTAAAAGTTTGTTGCCCATCACTCTTGCCCGTTACATATTGCCAGCCTTAAGTGTATGTGGGATCAAGAGAACATCGTGACAGCCGACATTTGCTGTTAAACAGACAGCAGAACCCTCCTCCTCCTCTCTGTCCTTCTCTAATCGGTATGTCCTCTTGTTTCTTTGTCCGTGTGTCTGAACCTGGGCCCTTTGTAGTGGGATAACAATGCACAGGAACATATATCTCAGTGTAGCTGACATGCTTTCTGTCATCTCCAGCCCCCTTAATAAGCTGTTTATACTGCTGTTTCTTTGTGTTTGGTGTATCTGACAGGGTCGAGCCTTTGTAGTCAGACTCCCAACACGTCAGCCTCTGCCAACATTAAAGTGTAATAGCTTTGTGCGTGAAATGCTTTCAGTGTTGCTCAGTTTGAGAGGGCTCTTATTAATAATCACACCTAAAGATTACTCATTCTCAGGGCTGGCAGATGAAAAGTATCTGCTTTATGAAGAGGAACATAAACATAGTCACCTCCATGTTTGTGTTTGCTTGTGTGTGTATTTATATTCACAAGCTTGTGAAAGGACAGCAAATTGCACACGACTGCACAAAGAGAGCATTCTTATAGATTAAACTGAAACCAAATGTCAATAATGACGTTTCAGATTTGTTAAGGAAGAAGTGTATCTATGCCTTTTGATCACAGACTTTGATGTTTTCCTGTCACCAATTGCTGATGGCAAGTCTTTTTCCAGAACTTAAAGGAGTAATCAATTGAATGCGTGAACGTAAAAACTTTGAATTCTTTTTTAAGACTTTCATCTTGTGGGCCAATTTACAGTAAGTTTTAGAATGTTCTTTTTAAAAAAGTAATCGAAAAAATAACACATTTTAACCTTTATTGTTAAAACTATTGACAGAAATGGTACTTACAATTGAAATAAAACCTTGCATATAAAGAAATGTCATTAGTTTTCTGCCTTTCTTTGTTATCAGATGACTCCTTAAGTTAAGTTTAGGATTAGTTAATTGTTAATTAACCCTCCTGTTATGTTGCGGGTCAAATTGACCCTTTTTAAAGTCTATTTTAGGGAATATATGCCTTCCAAACCTTCTAAATGCATCATAACAATCTGGGCAGCATGTGACAGAAGAGGTGTCATGTTAATTTTTCAACATTACTTCATAAAAAAAAAAAAAAAGTAATGTTGAAAAATATACAAAATCTATGTCATGTAAAACTATTGTATTCATATTTAGGGCTTTCCAGTGTACATTGAAAAAGTTTTAACATTCATTTGAATGAAAAGCGAGTGATTTATCCTCATTGAACCATGATCTGTGAGAATTAAAGAACACCAATCGCCTAAATATTGATTTAAATGGTTAGTAATGGAGTTAAAAAATAGATTTTTGTATTGGGATTTTTTGGGTTCTGACACTTTTGGATAATTGAATATGCCCCGGGTCAAATTGAGCCAGGAGTATTATTGCTGTTCCAGAGAAACTATCATAACAGGAGGGTTAACAAAAGTAACTATCTATAGCAGTAGGTTAATTCATAACAGCACATAAAAGAACCACATGTACAAGTAGGTAGGCAAATTTTCCTAAGACCAGCTAAAGTTTGAAGCAACATTTAATCCCTTTGAGAGACAGTGGGAATCCCGAGTCCTTGGAACCTAAATATTGGGGGTCACAGGCTTAACATTTTGGGTACCCCTGTTTTAACTCATAGGAACCACAAAGAGAACTGGACAAGTACACAGCTCTTATTCTAATCCTTGGGATTTTTTTTCCACGTATGTCTAGGAAGAGTCTATTTCCAGCTCGCACAGACTCGTCTATACCCAAATGTTTAAAAATCTTTGTAACTGTGCCAACACTACAAGAAACTTCAACTGTAGCCTGAGCACACCTCTGACATGATGCTAGACTCTTAGCAGGATGTCAAAATGTCAAAAGTGAGAAAAATTGTCAATTTGTCATGCAACTTAATGTTAACTATTCTTACCTTAAATCATTTCCTGGAGTTTTGTGACAGAGGCTGGAGGAGTAGGCATTAAATATGTATGCATGTCACTGCAGTGACTTTGACATCGCTGCATAGCTTTTATCAAAGCTACCTGCATGCTAATGCTGTGTTTGACAGGTTTGCATCATCAAAAGATGCATTTCATACATATAAATTTGCACTCTTACATCAGTCAATACAACAGTTATATTTTCTGTTGCAGGATTTCTGTCATGTCTCCGGCTTGACACATTGCAGAATGCATAAATCTGTGACGGGATGCTTACATGTCAGCTGTCAGTCATCATCCCCTATATATGTAACATATGGAGAGGGACCCCAGCCCTGCCTTTTGATATGGAAGGACTTAATTGGACGAGATGAGTTGCTCAACGTGACAAAGAGAGGCAGGTCCTGTTTCTCTTGCATTTCTCATCTGTATTAATGTGTAATTGGAGCTGAGAAAGTGACAGGGCATTAGAATGATGTAAAAAGGAAGAAACAACTTTAATAACAAATTGTTTCCTCTGTTCCTGGAACTACGCGGTCCTTAACATGTTCAGGAGCCTGGTAGAGTGGTTCAGCAGGATTTTTTATAAAGAAAAAATATGTTGCAAATAGTAACCAAATTATTCAAGTGTGTATATAATCAACACTAGGTGAGCTTGGTATATAATACAAAATATATTGCTTTAAATAACAGGGAAACCACATGCCATTGGTTTAACACAGCTCTATTTGCACGTAAGCATTAGACCTGGGTATTTAAGGAATAATGAAAGCCACACTATTCAGAGGAAAAACTAAAGTGAAGTTAATCTGAAATAGCTTGGGTTTGGTGCATGATGTGTTTTGTAAATTGATGGACAGCTTTTAAATGGAGCAAGCGTTGAGGCTGGGAATTCGAGTTGTCACACTTGACGTGTGTCACTCTCACAATCACCTTACAAATGTATCCTCCCAATTTGGCAGTCTATCTGACATGCAAGGTCTCTCCCTCTGCTCTGTCATTGCCACTGCTGCCCTGCACCAGTACTGCCCTCCAACTTTCAGCGCCACCACCATCCAAGCATCCACCTGCAGGCCTATCCTGTAGGGTTTTAAGATACTATCTCAGCACTCATCAAATTTCTGTGTGAATTCAAAATGCGATTAATGATGAGGTTAGAGCCAAGATAAAACACAATTTCTGCTGCTGCTGAAATAAACATTTAATACTATTACAGGGTGAGTTGTCTGACTGAACTACATTTACTTTGCTGTTGTGCAGTTTTCAAGAGTCCAAATTCTGCAATTTCACACCACTCTTCTCAATTTTATAGAAAACAATTTTCACTATACATAACGCTGACAACTATAATTGCAAGTATTTATGTTTTATATATTTAATGAGGAAAAAATTATTAGAAATAATGCATTTTGGAATTCCAAAGGCCATGCATGCTGACACCAAAGTATCCAGTTATTTTGGCTGATAAGATCTGCTTGCATTACCTCTGTTCGACCAACGCGAACCAGGTTGTATTTCCAGGCTGTTGCTTGTGCAGGTTCGGAGCTGGTTGAACTCCCGAACCAACACGGCACCAGTTTGTCTTTCCGCCCGCTCGGGCCTGTGGAAGAGGCACGTCATGACCTCAGATTTACGTAACCGCTTTTCCCAGCAGGGCTAGTGTGAACTTTCCCTTCACAACAACAACGATGGTGGACAATGGCAGCTTGTCCTCTCAGCCAACCACTACTTTACCTTGGAATCCATTAGTGTCTTTTATTTTCTTGCTGCAGGACAATGGCAGTACACGTTTGTTTTTTTGTTTTTGATCACGGCAAGCTGGGCAATCGCTTGTCCCTGACATAAACGGTTTGCGGTTCTAGACCAGCAAAGAGTTGGAGCCGCTCTGGAACTGGTTGTCCCAGCCGGGAGCCAGTTCACTCGCAGTCGAAACATCAAAAACGGTTCTCAATTGAGCGCCGGCTCCGAACGGGCCCTGAAACTGTCTTGGTCAAAAAGGGGAAATTGGACTTATTGGAGCTATACTCTACTTAAGAGCTTACAATGTCCAAGCTGAAAATGAAGCAGTTGCCTGTCAATTAACAAATGAAACGGTAAAATGAGACACACCATTAGAATTAGAATTACTTTTTCAAAATACCATTTAATTAAAGCAATATGAAGTTTACAGAGCATTTTTAAACAGACCTAATAGTCACTACTCAGGGTAATAGAAGTGATTCAGAACAACTTTGGAACCCAGCAACAGAAAGTACCAGTAGTGTTCGTGGGAACTGCCAGCTTAAAAATTAGTGTTAGTGGACTCAGCCCCGAGTAGTTCAAACTAGGTTGATCTTTTCATCTTCCTTGAGGGGATACTGTTCATTTTTCAGTGCAGGGGTTTAAAATTTAAATGAATAAAGTAAGTTAAAAAGTGGTATATATGAGTTTTACTACAGCTCTTTTCCTCCTTTAATTAATTTCTTGGGGACCAAGTCTGTCTTTTACATTCTGTCTTCACAACAGCTGTGGCAAAAACTCAGCAATGCCGAGAATTCTTTAATTCCTTCAAATACTTTACCCGTCAAACGAATCCTTTACCTTCTCTTCTAGTGTACAGGTTATCTCCTTCACCAAAGAACTGTGCATCTCTTATTGCTGCGGATGCGTGTATGTGTGTGTTTGCGTGCATGCGTGTGTTTGCGTGCATGTGTGTGTGCGCGTCTCCATCAGTGTAAATGCCAGCAGCATCCTTCAGGGTGAAGGCCAGACTTTTACATTGACCTTTAGACCCTCTTCAGTGTCTCTCAGCACACTCACACTCTGTCTGTCCCTTTCACACATACAAACACACACACCTGCCTGTGTGACAGCTGGGAAGCTTCTGTTGAACGGAACTGTTTTCACCTCCACTTAACCTGGAGGTAAATATCACACTGTCCTCACAGCGCCTCCAGCACTTCTTTCTACTTTCTTTCAATTTCAACTGCTTCCTATTCAATTTAGATACAAAGCAGTTTCAGAAACTCAGAGATATCATTTAACAGGATGTGACAAAACACTCTTACTGTGGTATGTCGAAGACAGTAATGATTTTGAAATGATGAATAGATCAGGTGTAGTCCGTAGTGTTTAGTGACATTTAGTAGAACAGATGTGATAAAAATGGAATAGCAATGATGTGTAATCACCTGAACATGAAAGTCGTTTTGTTTTTGAGCTTTTTATACCTACCCAAGAGTGAGCGGGTCTCCTTCCATGGAGGGCACCATCTTGCATTGCCATTAAGCCTGGTTTATACTTCTGTGTTGACCCTGTGCAAAGTGGCACTACATACGTTACTCTGCGATACTATGCTGAAACCAAGCGGCAACCTCCGGTCTAAAAATATGAGTCAATGCGGAAGTGTTAAAAGCTGCAGTTCATCGAGGATCCGCTTGAGGCTGGCTCCGGAAGTACCGGAAGTCACATACACATGAATGGGGAAAATACGATCTTTGCAGCATTAATAAACATGTTTACAGCCTGGTACAAAAGATGAGTGTAGTCTGAATAGCTAATTTCTCGACGTCCTCTCACTGTGAGGGGGGTGAATTTTTTTCTAATTCGGCAATTTCGAAGATATTGAGATTACCAGTCTTCCAATGAGAGGCACAGCTGCCTGTGGGAACACTGCAGCTGTTGGCTAGGAGGCTCAAAGCCCGCCTCTTTACGTCACACTGGCTCGACAGAAGCAATATGGCTGCCGCAGCCGATTGGTCTCAAAACAGCTCTTCAGAAACAGATGGGTGACGTCACGGATACTACGTCCATATTTTTTGCAGTCTATGGCTGAAACACTTGTGGGCAGAGTTCTCTATTAGAGGTATGAAAAAATATTGATGCAGCAATATATCACGATACTTTGACCTCCAATATGATATTGATATTTAAACTTGTAATATCGATATTTTGTAATAATTAAAATTCACATTTTAGCCGAGTTGGAACTAAAATACAACTTCAGTATTTCAAAAACAATAAAGTGGAAAAGTTGTTTTCAATCTAATAGTTTTGACTTAATTTGTCTTTTCAATTTTGAGTAATATTGTGTGATTTACATATACACCATCCCTATTTTTCCTTAGTTTACTGTGTAGAATATCGCAATATATCACACTAGTGTGATATCGTGATATATCGTATCGAGACCCAAGTATCGTGTTGCTTATCGTATCGTGAGGTTCTTAGCAATACTCACCCCTATTCTCTATTATAGTCAGGGCACCTGTGTCCGGTCCTGCTGCCTTTTCTGCTTTCTTTTCCAGAGTGATTCCAAGTGTATTATGTTAAATTGGAGCCTGTACATGTTGCCGTTGATCATACAGCAATTAGTCCAAGGAAGAATAGAGAGGAGAAGTCTGAGGAGATTAGATATATGGCCGATGTACTGTACAGCGATTCTGGAAGTGTAAATGCAGGAAATACTGCCACCTTGTGCACCAATCACAGGGTTTGCCATCCGTGTTGTTTCAACACGTAGTTTCATTTGAGAGTAGTTGCACATCTGGCTACCTGTGTGGGCTTCTCCCTCAGACAAAGGCTATGGCTACGGCACAGAAGCATAAACCAGGCTTTATTGTCCTCCTCAATGTAGTTTCACTGACACTGTGCTCTTGTAACTGAAAAAGGCACAACAGACGACACTCTTTTTTTTTGTGCAGCTTAAATCTAAGGTATAACAGTGTTAATCAAATAATGTCATACCATGCAGGGTTCTTTTAAAACTTTTACATCACTGTCATTCATCCCATTGACTGATGGCACGATGGCCTCTCAGGTTAGGTCTTGTCAAGCTGTTTACTTTTTCAATTATGCAGATTGTGAAGTGTCAGCCAACGCTGTCCTAACTTAACTTAATAATGTTGATTAAATGCTACCAAACAGAAATATTGATGATGATAAAATTTATTTGCCGTCAAATCGAGGCCTATAAAATTTAATTTCCACCAACATCTGTTCTTTTTGGTAAGTAGTTTTCAGATTATTAACCTAATCCGTCATTTCTACAGTCTGACAGATTTAGAGGGAAATAAACTGAGACACTAAAAACTGATGAGACAGGAGGAGAATAAAAATCACTGATAATATTGAGTCAGCCCATCAGTCTGTCAGAAATTAACAGTTTTTGTGGATGGTGTATTCGATTTTAACTGCCATGTCAACAGCATGTTAATTTTTCATAGTTTCTTTGTTAGCCTTATGAGTCAAAGAGAACTGAAGACACTAAGGACTTCCTAATTCCATTAAGAGTCTTTGGTTTCAAATATCTCATATTTCATGTCTAAACATTCACAGATCAGGGGCTTTCATAAAGAACTGTTAGTTTCACTGAAAAGATATTCCAGTCGTCTTTAGGTCTGCTTCGGTCTCCCTGGAATCCCTCTCCTTTGAGCTAATTTTGGATAAATACAGAGATTAGAGATGTTTCATTCAGTGTGAACATGAAATTGAGACTTAACCAGAACATCTAAGAAACTTTGCACCATCTTTCATCAACACAGGAATATTTCCTCAGAGCACATTTCGTTATCCGAGATATGAATAAGGAAAATATATATATGTAAGTAAGTAAGTAAGTAAGTAAGTAAGTAAATGTATTTAGTATAGCACCTTTCACAGAATAAAATCACAAAATGCTTCACAGGAAAATATCCAACACATGAAAAGAAACAGACTAGGGATGTACATTTTAGTATTTTCCGTGATCGATTTTTGGAAATGTTAACAATCAATTATCGATTAATTGATTAAAAAAAACCATTATTATTCTTACGTCAAAAACAAGGCCAAATACGTTGTTTTCCCCTAATTGTATTTTCTACAGCAACATAATGCAAATAACTGACAGTATTGAATACGGGTACATGTTTGACATGCAGAATATCAACGATCAGGCTCATAAAAATATTCTACGCGGACGTAATCTTATAAAGTGAAGGCTCATAATACTAACAGGAACGTACTTCAGACTCACAGTGTCCAGTTTTCTGTCTACTCGTTCTTATTGAGAAAAATAAACATGTGTATTCAGTCAGGTGTCAGCCAGGAGCGCAACCGGGTCATAATCAGTCCCGCTGGAGAAAAGCTCAGACGGCTCTGATGTTGCTGGTCTGCAATCATAGCGCACTAACATTTCCCACCTGTCGGTTACCTTCGTATCTAAAGTTGGGAAATATCCTGTTTAAAGCTGTCAACCTTTGTGTCCGTGTCGTTGTTGGCAGCAGTTTTGTATTGATCCTCTTTTAAAAAGCGCACGTGGAGACCTGACGCACAGCCACAGCCCCCAGCTGAGCGTCTCCGCTGTGCGCAACACCTTTAAACAGCTGATTCACATCGAAACATGCTTTAAACTTAAAACACCTCACTGATAGCTGAGTGTAATGTGAGACCACGTGATGTTTGTTCCACATGACAGAGAATTGATAACAAAAATGCATGTTTCGAGTAATTTCTTAACAATCAATTAATCGATAATCGATTAATTGTGGTCATCCCTAAAACAGACCATAGCATAAATAGAACATTAGTCTGATCACAGTGAGTCGAAGGCCTGTTTGAATAAATGTGTCTTCACAAGTTTTTTAAAGGCGACAACAGAGATAGCTGAACGAACATTAACAGGAAGAGCGTTCCACAATGTCGGTGCCACAACTTTAAAAGCACGGTCACCTTTTGTTCTTAGACGAGCTCGAGGGACAACCAGCAAGCCCTGGTCAGAAGACCTGAGTGGCCTACTGGTAAGGTAGGGGTGGAGCAGGTCGGTGTATGTAGAGACCATACGGTTGACCAGTCTAAAGTAAACACTCAATTTAACACTGGCACTAATTATGTTTAATCATGACATGTCACTCAGCTGAAAGCACCGGAGAGTGAAGCTCTACTCTCTGGAATTCAAAAGTGATCTGACTCTCTAATATTCAGACGTAGACCTCTGAATAATTCATGTTTTTTAAGTTTCAAGAGTTGGAGTATTTTGCGTTTCACAGCTGTCGAGGCACATCAACAGGATGTGGTTGTCAAAATAAAGAAAAGTAATATGTCTCATTATTCTTTGGAAGTTTTAAGTAGCAGGCTGTATAGATCTGACTTGAGAAGTGTTGATGCTGGTTGTACATTATTTTACACTGAAAGGAGCATTAAGCCATTTCTTTGCTGTATTGTTGTGGCAGAAGAAATAAATGACTAGTTGATGATCAATGAGCTCCGAAGCCATGAGCAGTTTGTTAAACTTTTCAGGTCTGTCCCAAAGAGGGGGAGTAGAAAACGTATTTTGTCTAAAAGAGTTTAGATTGATAATTTATGATGCATTGAAGGGAATTGGAAAACATAGCTGCTGGCTAGTTTTTTCAGCACAGTGCAAGTAGATCTTTTGCTCATGTTTATGCACGTACATGAAGGTATCCATAAAAACAGATTAACTGTCGCTGGATAACCCTGAATAATCAATAGAAGTCGAGGTGTCATTACTGCTGTGTGTGTTCAGCCTGCTTTTGCTCTCCATACAAACAGTTTCTCCTGCATTCACCAAAGCCTGCTGCGACTTTGTCAATACAGCTCAGACTACAAACATACTAAACGTTGAAGATCTGACCCCTGTAGTGATGTGTCGGTCGCGAACGATTCAGCTCTAAGAACCGGCTCTTTGAAGTGAACGACGTGAGTTGGCTCCTGACTGGGAGCCATTAAATCTGTTAAATCCTCATGTGATTGGTCAAGACATATGGTGGCGTCTTGACCAATCACGTGTCAACATTGAGCAGAACGAGGAGGGGAGGGGTTACAGACACACACAGCACAGTTGGCACACCAACTGGAGGGAAATGAGAGGGAGAACATGCGTGACAGAGAGAACGCACTGGACAGGTGAGAAAACGAGTGACTGCAGGAAACAGTAAACTTTAGACACAGTTCAATGGCAGAGACTGTTTAAAGGCAGAGTGTAGACTGTCCAAGGTGAAAGTGTCATCAATCAGGGTCCACAAAAAACCTGCAAAGGCACATTAGAAGTGTCTGTGAAGGATCTCAGTCATCCAGGTCATGGACATTAGAACTGTTTATCCATCAGTGCAATAAGTGAAGAAGAAAGACAGTGAAGTGAACCTGCTGTTAATGAAGGTGTTTAAAAGTTTATAAATAATATACATGCAATTAGAGATTGGACCTTTTTGTCTAATTGTGATGGGTCTTGTTTTTGTACTTTGTAATACATTTCTGTAGCACTCTGCTCCATGTTGAGTATATAAATAAAGCCTTATGAATAATACACATTTGATATAGTGTATGTTTTTTACATTAGTTACTCATTTTACATAATTTTAGGTCATACATTAATTTAAACAAGAACAAATCTGAGGAGCCACTTGGGAGCCGAAAGAGCCGGCTCTTTGTAGTGAGCCGATCCAAAAGAACCGGCTCTCTAAAAAGAGCCGGAATTCCCATCACTAGACCCCTGAGTACAGACTACTACTTTGTAGTACAGTAAAAAGTGAACTTGTTGCTCCTGATGTTTCTTTTTGTTTTGTTTATCACCAGTACTGTTATCCTTGTAAGGACAGTTCTTGAAATCTTACAGCACACACATATTTTTAGAATAAATTGGTGCTTGGTGCTTAAACGTACATATCTGTTAACATATTCAGCCAATGGTGAAACACAGTTCATTGGTCAGGTGGTGAAGGTGCGGGCGTAAGTGTGTAGCTTTGTAATAACATCAGTCAAGCTGCAAATTGATGTTTGCCTCTCTTTTTCTCTCCACACTGTCTTTTCTTTTTCTGTCTAGTTATTTCAGCCACTTGATGATGTACCTATGCCAGCCAACTGCAGGTCTCATGTGCTGATTTGTAATTCGCACAATATATATACAGTGCAATCAAGGACATGGTTGTATTGAAGAAAATGCTCCTGTGTCTCAATTCTGATTCTGAATCCTACTCGTATCTATTTTTCTGTTGTGGTATCTTCATCGTGATCCAAACTCCATTACATCTGCAGTTATTATGAGACCTGAGACACCAACAGGGTCCTTGATGGCAAATGCAGTAAAATAATTTGCTTTAATCAGATTGAATTCACTATAAATTATCCCACTTGTATACGCAGTGGCATTCTAATTAGCAGTTCCATCTCACTGTTGTTATCTCGACAGTTTACATAAATAAATAATGAATCCAATAAAAAGCTCACAAGGGCTGAAAAGGGACAATGCTTATTAAATGAAGAGTCTGATTTGTGTTGCTCAGTGACAGTAAAATGTTTGAGAACATTTTCTCAGAGAGACATAAATAAAATGTGGTCCTGTAATTTTTTTTTTCATTGATAAACATCAGAGCCTTCGCCTACTTTTAAGGGCTATAAAACAAAACCTCTCCTTTGTCTCTGTTGTCCTCTGCTGGTTTCTGCTTCACAGTATCCATGGCAAGTTTAATTTTCTCAGTCCTACATGAACACAGACCCACAGGCTGCCCGAAATGACATTTCTGGAAACACTGTACATCAAAAATCCTTCAAATAATGATCTGGACAATGATATTGGAGTTGAAACTACTGCAGGTTCCCACATGCAACTTCGGTAAAAAGAAACACAAACGTCTAAACACACTCTTATTGAACCTTCGGTTAGCCATTGACTATGATAGAGGCTACACTTCCCAGCTGTCCTCATCATCCTCTGTACAGCTCTGTCTTCCTGTTTAATAACTCATTGTTCTTAGGCCATTGTCATGTTTAACAATCATCCTTCCCAGCCTTCACAAAGTAAGAACTCTTAAGACACTGCCAGATATTGTCTTCCCACAGCTTGTGTGAATGAGTGCATGCATACAAGAGAGGTTTACTTTGGGCTTTATTTCCTGTATGCTGGATTTTCTGTGCTAAGGCTCTGGTATTAACACGCTACAGTTCTCTACTGCAGGGTGGCACAATCGAAATATGACATTTCCAAGCAGAGCTTTAATTTTTGAACCATATGTCACCAAGATGTTGATCGATGATCACCGAAGATTATTGTCTTGTCGGTGCAACTGATGTGTACAGTGCTCAAATATGTGTAATCGGCACTCACACTTGGTGATCAATGACTTTACTGAAGGAGGCATCTCAGTGCAGGGTCAGGTGTGTGTGTGTCTAATTGGCCTTTATTGAGACCAGGTTTAGGAAGCTTTCATTTATCCCTCGCTTTCAGCTCTCTGCTGACTCATCTCACCATCAGAGGTAGTGAGAGGTTCATCCAGTGTTTATACTTGTTGTTTAAGGGTGTATAACTCTGCAGAAGCACCACAAAACCTTTCGGTGTGATTTTCTCACCATTTATAGTTTCTCTTAGAGTATTTTGTTGGTGCTTGGTAGTTTTTTTTTTTTTCTAGCCTGGCCCTTTTGTTTTTCTCTTTGGCATCCCTTGCTGTCATTGTGTTTTGGTTTACGAGTGTTTCCTTGGTTCCCCCAACAGTTTAGTTTCCAGTCCGCTGCTCAGAGGCAGTGGCTTATTTATCCGGTAATCTTAGCGTTATTTACTGAAGAGAGCTTGTTGTTTTTTTTTGTTTTTTTTATCTGCTCCATTCAATACTGTGGTTATCCTATGGGGTTAGCTTCAAGACCCCCAGTTTGTAATGGGGTCCCACTGCCCATCGTCCTGAATAAAATGACTTTCAAGCCATATTGGATTAGACCATGACTTTTTCACCACCTTTCCAAAACTGTCACAAAGCCTATTTTTTACATACTTTTTAATGTTTGTTGACACACACACACACACACACACACACACACACACACACACACACACACACACACACACACACACACACACACACACACACAGACACATGTTGCAAAGGTAGCAAGAGAAAGGAAAGTGGACAAATGTTGTGTTAGTTATATTCATTCCCCAATTGTTGTTGGCAAGCTGATGAAGTCACACTAGTTCTAGTAATCTACTAATCAATTGATGTGAATTGTTTTACAGCCCTGGCTCATTAGAATTGAAACAAAGTTTGGCATTGGGCTAACTTAGTCAGCTAGTTGAAGGCTGCCTCTGTTACAATTACCAAAAAACATTATTTACATTTTCACACTGAAAGTACAAAATCACAGACAGTTATAATAGTATGTGTTAATAAGAGTGTCTCAATTAAATATCAATCAATCAATCTTTATTCCAGTCCCATCTTGCAGACAGGACTCAATCTGATCTCACCTTAATCCACCATGAGCAGGGCACTTTGTAGCATTTAGCAAGTTACAGTGGCAAGGACAAAATTCCTTTAACAGGCAGAAACCTCGAGCAGAACCAGACTTGTGTTAGAGCGTGTTGGGGTTGGAAAGAAGGATAGAGAGAGATGCCTCAAAGCTTTCTGGGGTGGTCAGAAAGATTGATACAGACTGAATTACTCTGAATGACTACAAACAGTTTCTTTAATTGGCTATGTTGAATGTAAGTCTGTCATGTTTAAATCTACATGGTCATTTTCCACAGTACACATCTTTTGTGCTCTTAGAGCCTCACAAATTTCTGCCAAAATGCATGCTCAGTTTCTACAACGATCGTATTAGTCCAATAAAATTGTCCCAAGGAGGCCAATTAGTTTCACATCTTTCAAATAATGTGATATATGAATTTGTCTTCTTCTTTGTAACCATTTCCTCAAACTTTCTGTGGCTGTGTTCCAACAGAAGTAGCTGGCACAAATGCCACAGATGGCTGAGTCTCTGCCATCGAGCAGCTCTGGACCTCTGAGTGAAATCTTTGAAAGCTGGCTCAGAATTAGCTGACCTTAGAAGGTGCCACAAAACATCCCTTATCAAATCCTATTTTTAACACACTGACTCCTACAAAGCAGGGATCAGTGGCCGCCAAGGTTGATGACACTGAGCTTCCTGCAGGAGTGATGGCAGTGCCAGCTGCTTCAGATAACTAGAAGGCAGCTGGCCAGAGGAAGTTCCTGTCCCCTGGGCTTATTTTCAGCTCTGACACAAGTGACACGCCCTTTGATTTTTAGAGGGGAGCATACAGAAGCCTTTTCTGTATTAGAAATGTCTTCCTCATAAACTGCAGATGCTAGATGTAAATGGTGTTGCTCATGCGTTACTTTCTATTTGCAGATTTCTATAATTTGATTTCTTGCATCTGTTTGACAATATAACAGCTGCAATAGAGACACAAATTCAACTGTTAAGATGCTACAACTTTCACATTTTGTGTCTGATGACAGCTGTTGTGATTACTGGAACCTTTTTAACAATCTTTATACATCACATGCCTTTCTCGTTCCCTTAATGTCAAAACTAATTTATTTAAAAGGCCTTGTCATGCCCTATGATACCACAGAACCTCTTTTTTCCACCCCTCTCTCTTACATGTGTGAAACATTATGAAATAGTTGCAGTTTGCACAGGTCTAGCAACATAAACTACTTGGTTAAGTTAAAGAAAAGACCAGGTTTTATTTTGACTATTCATTTCAGGCTTCTCAGTCGACACAAACAGCCCCCCTCTTGAGTCAAAGTCCTATGTTTGACCCATTATACCTTGTAACTTGACTTCTTACACCCTGGATGGGCAGACCATTTCTTCTGAGAGTCTTGCAGCAAATGGGTTTAAAGACGGGTTAAATGAGGACATCAGGTTTGCCTAAATACAACACCAAAGGCTGTAGCAAGGCAGTTGGTTTTGATGGCTTGTCCACAGGTCTCTGATCTCTGATATAGCTTGTTGGGATTCATGGCAAATACTTGCGTTGGCTTTAAAGCCATGCACTGGAAACAAGTGCTTCCGGGGTGCAGCAGCCATTCATACCATTTAGGTGAATGATCTTACCTGTAGACAAACCAGGGAGCTCTTTACCTCCATGTGCCGACTCTTCTAGGCATCAGGGCTCCATTTGCTCTTCCTATGTTACACAAATCATTCGGACTATAACTTGGAACACAGCTCAGTCTCAAGACAGGGAAAATCAAACTGTCTGTTTACACTACTCAAACCTCACGTTTTTCCAAATGCAAGGTTAATGCCTGTTTCAAAGTCCCTTAAGTCACCCACCCAACTCCCCTTTCAATTAACACTCCAATGTTGTGTATCCATAAGTGCTGGAAGTAGTCCAATGACTTAGTTCAAGATTTCATCTAATTTTTTCTCTACATGGTCAATTCCATTCCAATTATTTTATGTCTGATAGTTTTATTCTACTCTCTCTGTCAGATTTTTTTTGTTTTAAGAGGACTTGAAGTATTTCTTCCCTTTAACGATTGCATAATAAAAGAGACCAGGGCCCGTATGCACGTCCAGCCATTACACAAATGGGACCATTAGTCTTAACGTACTGTTATGGAACGGCCCATTTGGCCGTAGCGTTAGCCGCATGCACGACTGCAAATAATTGGCTAAATAACTTGGCCATGAAAGCAAGGCTGGTGCAAAACGTCATATGTCCAGGGAACCTCCTGGTAAACCCTGATCCAACAAATTCTAATTGTGCATGCCGACTACGCATAAACAACAATAAACATGGTGAGCGGTACCGATGTGACTGAGAGAAGATCAAGAAAAAAAAAATTTCAGTGGAAGAAATGCACATTTTATTACAAGAATATAGAATGAACAATCAGATATTAGCAGCAAGTCAATCGTCAAAGATAACAAACAAGGAGAAAGGGAAAGTTTGGCTGAAGATCTTGAACCAGGTAAATGCGTGTGGTGTTTCTGAACGCACAGTAGAAGACCTAAAAAATAAAATAATGTCTTTGCATATTTCGTCTTAAACGGTAACGCATAAGCATGGTGTCCGCCACCCTTTAAACAGCCTAACAGGTGCTGCAATCCTGCCGTTAGCACCTGTAATGGTGGGGTCTACCTCCATTAAATGTAATGCTTTAACCTGGCTCATGCATACCGCTAATTTACTTTTTTTCACCATTAGTACAAACGGCCCGTTTTCATCGCTAATGGCTGGAGGTGCATACGGGCCCAGAGCATTAAAGGAAAGAGATTTTGTAATTGGGTAGTGACATAATAATTGTTTACTTGACATCTCATACTTTTGTGTCTGTTCATCAACTTCTTGTTGTTAAGCTGAGGCCACACACACCAGGGATTTCTCTGCTAGCTTGTTACTGAACCAGAGAAACAGAGTTTCACATTTAGTCAAATATAGCTGGAAACACATTTAGCCAATCAATATTATCCCTTACATGCCTGCTCTGCAGCTTGACTGAATTGCTTCGTCAACATAAAAATCTCCATTGTTTTAAGTGCATTGTGTCAGGGGCTGTTTAACAAGTTTTCCCTTTAAGCCTTCCGTCCAACCTCTTCTCGAGTCCTTAATCCCCTCCTCTCACCATCTTCGATACCTGCATTGCATATTTTTCCTTCCCTCCCTCTCATTTGTCTATTCTCTCTCTTTTGTGGTCACTGCACTGCTACCCCAGTGTGCACACATGCCTTCTGTACAATATATTCAGACAATGGCTATTGTATGGTTGCTCCCAACTGGCCTTCTACTTCCTTCCCTAATTACCTACTCAAACCCTCATGTGCAATTCCCTACTTTCCCTCTCCACTCCTTTCTTCTCTTATCTTTACACTACATGTAGCTCTGTGTTGCCTCCTTCTGGATATCCCATTCTGCCGTTTTATTTACACTCCCTCAAAAGCTCCCATTAGATGCAGAAAGACACGCCAGGTTAAGAGTTTGAGAGCTAATTGACTACATTTCCACAGTTGATATCACTAACTGTAAACAGAAATGTAGAGGTGTTTTAAATTAGCTCTATTATATCTCCCCTGAAGACCAAGAAAGTTATGTGTAAGAGATGGAAAACAAAAAAGACTGAGTGGATGTGCATTTTTATTTTTGTTATATTCTGGATTTATCATCATATTTGCTTGACTTTCATGGCATCGATATAATATAAAGTTTGTAATTATTACTGTGGAGGAAAATGGGGACCATGTGGGAGGAACTGATAACAGAATTATCAGAGGAGTTAGATGTCTAATCCTTAAACATTGGACTCTCATCACTCAAATGTCTCTTAATCACTTCTTCTTTTTTTTGTTTTGGCTTCTGAAAGGTGCAACTGTCTTCATATTCTCAGCCACTCTTGCTGTTTTCTGCCTTCGTCATGAACCATTTATGAACCTTAAAGGAATCTTGTTATACCACACTTTGTCAGAAAATCACTTGCTTGTACGGTCGTACTCCTGGGACAGAATTAACACATTTTAAGGTTTTCTCTTGCTAGCAGCTTCAAGCCCATGTGGCACTGCAGAGCTAATTTAAAGAGAGTTGCATCTGTTCAGGATTATGGCTAAACCTGGTCAGACACTCAACAGTGTACCTATGATATAAGGTTTGACACTGATGAAAGACTGAAGCTGCTGATGCTGAGGAGATGAGGTGTGAAGATTACCACATGAATCTGTAACTTTTGTGTTACCTCCCTCAGCCTTTTGTAAAATCTGTGCTTCAACTTGGACAGACATCTTCAGTTATTTTACACAATATGGCTCATTGTTCAACTTGATGTTATCCTAGTTTAGCAAACTATTAGGGAGTAAATTGAGACTGTGGTTTTGGTTTTGGGATGAAGTAATGGCTTAATTTTGACATAAGAAACGGCTGAGGCTGTCCAAATAAAATACAACACAAGCTTATGATAACCTTTATTTCAGTCTATGTTTTGTGACAAACATTTGGGATGAAATAATAAGGACTTTTGGTGCTGGATGAGTGGCAATTTATACTGATAGAAAATAAATTTAACCAACAAATTACTTTTACTCAGTAGAGTGTCGTTTCAATCTTATGTGAAACCAAAAGTCAACTAGGACTACTTTTCACATAATGTATGCTTACATTGCAAATAGACTACACTTACAGGTGCATCACTAAAAATCTTTTTTTGTCTCCTAATTTAATTAAAAACCGTAAATTTTCATATGCTCATATTCATTACATTAAAGTTGAAATATTTCCAACCTTTTCTGATTTAATGTAGATGAATTTGGATTAACTGATTAATTAAATGAGTAATAAATTAAATAACTGATGGAAATTTGAAAAACACATCTTTTTCACAATATTCTAATTTATTGAGTTGCACCTGTATATTGTGATTTTCTGGCCTTCCATACTCTCAAGACAGTTTTCCACACATTTGTCACAATTACATTTATAACACACGCACACACACACAAATATATGTGCCATGTAAGGGAACTATCATTCCCAAATATATAAGCCAGGGGTTCGCAAAGTATGGGTCGGGACCCCCAAGTGGGTCGCGAGACACAAATGGGGGGTCGTGAGATGTCTTCTAGAATATTCTTTTTTGAAGTAATCTAAAAATAGTACATTTTAACCATTACAGTAAAACATATCATTACAAATAGTAGATACATTTGAAATGAAACCTTGATAATAGAAAATTTGATGAGTTTTCTGCCTTTCATTGATGCCAGATGACTCCTAAGTTTAGGGTTAGTGAACAGTTAATTATCAAAAGCATCAGTAGCAGTAGGTTAATTCATAACGGCACAGGAAACACAGCCACATGCTCATATGGGTAGGCTAATTTTCTGCAGACCAGCTAAATGAAGTTACATTAAATCACTTTGAGGGACAGTTGGGTCGTGAGTCTTTGGCATCTATATTTTGGGGGGCACGGGCTGAAAAGCTTGGGAACCCCTGCTATAGGCTAAGAGTACTTGAACATGTAGACAAGAGGAGCTGGGGAACAGCTGCATGGTCAAATGGATGGCAACCTGCTCTAACTCTGAGCCACAAGCACTCATATAATAACTGATGATCAGATACATGACATACTTAACCTAACCCTTAAATGCAATTGAATACATTAAAGTAGCAAGCCGATCTTTAAGTAGTTTTGTTGCATGAATCAAACCAGGGTCTGTTAGTGAATGATTTTTTATTTCAGTGCTGCTGCCCATTTTTGAGTAGCGATACCAGGATTGAAGTCTAGAGTTATTACACTGTCAGTTTTCACAGTGGTATGGCAGCTTGTTAGCTCTAAAATTGAATTCTAAAGTTCTGACTTTTAAAAACAGTCTGTATAGGATTCATTTTAAAAGATACTCACCTTCTCCCGTTAATTGCTTCACATTTGAATGAAATTTAATTTTACATGTGAAACTGTGTTAAGCTAATTTGACATAAAAGATACTGCATACCATGAACAGATCCCTCCATACATGCTAACTTCTACATCCATGGTAAGGCGCACTTACAGTAATTGGGCCTGGAATTCTTCCTATTAAGAATCCCTCACCAAAACTTAAGACACCTGCTGTGCATGAAGTCATGCACACCCTCACCCACACTCATGTAACACTGTCAGGTTCTGAAAATTAAAGCCAATTACAGGGAGACAGTGGGGCTCCAGGAGAGAAAAGTGGATAGAGAGGGAGACAAGAGGGAGAGTATTCAGAACACAATGAGGAGAATACAGAAGCTCAGAAGTTACACAAGAATGGCTCTGTGTAGGTGCAGTAAAGAATGATGTGTCTGTTTTAAGCAGGACATACTGCATTAGAAGAGGGCAGGTAAGGCAAGATAGAGCCGGGGAGAAGAGAGGGATTACAAAGAGCTGACCTTGGAGCACCAATGATGTCAGGGGGTCTGAATTAACAATTCTCATGCTGGATTTCTGGATAGAGTTCACAGCTGTCATAACACGTGGAGGATTTAGACATTTGGAAGTCATGGAAATTTGGTATAATAGTCGCCCCACTGTACAGTCAAACTTGTACTTGTTGAAATAACATTTCAGTATGGGAGTGATCACTGTTCTTGCTAGGCTTCTTCTTATAATGATGGTAAATAAATGGTAGTCATATTACTGGTAATGCCAATTCTTAATCTATGTACATAAACGCACATTAATACTTATTTTATTGACATTTTTCATTCCTGAGGTGTTAAAATCACCTTTTGTGTCTGTTCCAGATGTTTTTTTATGCATTGTATTATGTTAGTACTTTGGAAAGTACTACAAAAAATAATAAAGATGAATTAGTCACAAACATGAAGTAAATGAATGACTACAATTGTAATTTCTGTGTCACCTTTGCAGCACATTTAAAGGTACAGTGTGTAGAATTTAGCAGCCTTTAGCAGTATAGACTTAGTAGAAATGCAATATAATATTCATAAGTGTGTTTCAGTTGGAGTATAATCCCCTGAATATAAAAAAAATTCTGTTTTTGTTAGCTTAGAATGAGCCTTTAAAATTACACAAGGAGGCCGCCATCTTGCACAGTCATGTTTCCACTGTAGCACAGAACAGACAAACTAGTAACAGGCGTTATTTGATATTTAATCAGTTTCCACGTGAAATGCACTGGACGGAAGACACAGAAGAAGAGAGTTGTTGTTGTGCATAGAATAATTTGTATTGCTAAACATTTTTGATGGTAATAACTTGACAAATGGAGAATCATACTTCTCATGCATCACTGGAGCTAATTGTCCTCGATGTCGATGGTTGCTTCACTGACAGAATGCCTGAGCAATATCGTTCAACATTCCCATTTCTGATTCCCAACACTGTACCTGGAAGGAATGTAACTCATAGAAATAAACATTTAATGTATGAAAGCTTTTTTTTTGTCTTTTTGAGAAAATAATGTAGTGTGATTATTTTTTGAGAAGTTAACACTAACTATTGCTTTTCTTCTTTCTATGAAATTCAATGTGAATGTAATGACTAGTTCAGTTACAGTGAAAATGTTTCTTGATCATTTTATTTTAAAGGCTTTCTTCAGATTTCTTCCTCAGAGTGCTGAAATTAGGCTTTGATATGATGGAGTCTTACATTTTCAAAATAACAGAGCAGCAACATCCAAAGACCCTACAGCGTATTATGCTAGGAGGAAAATGAGAAAAGTCTTTGTATACAGTTCCCTGTTTTAGGATGGTAACTATTAATAGGAGAAGACAAGAAAGTTTGAGTCACTTTTTAACAAGCTTTCATAGCAGAAAACTTACATATACAAAACTGCCTCAGCAAATTATGTGCAACTTCTTTAAAGTCTTTTAGAGCTGCACTAAGCTGCAGTGTGGTATCGTAACATGTTGAAGTAATGGAAATGGAAAGAGAGGGTACATCCTGGTACATACCAAACTTAAGAACAAATGCTGCTTCACTGCCATGTCAGAGAAACTGCACAAGTTGTGAAAGATTGCTGTTGATTTATTGTGACAACAAACTATTTTTCAGACCTTGTAAATTTTGTGTTGTTGTTTGAGACAGCATGGGGATCTCTGTACCAACATACTCGACACCTACGTTGGAATTTAATTGGCTACCAATGTGACAAAAATAACTCCCTGAAAGTGTCTCAGGCAGTGTAGAAAATTTCCGGGCAGATGCCTGTGAGAGTCGCTAATGATTCATTTTGCACTTTGTCAAAGTTTTCAAAAAGTTTCCGATGAAGATGTAATAACTTGATGTCACAATTAATTTAAAGCCGGAATATTCAGTGCATATTTAAAACCGCAGAACAGAAGCAGTGAGAGGTGCTGCTAACAAGGGCACTTGCATAGGGACATGACAGTTCAATTATAATGGTGCATAATGACTTCTTTCTTCAAGCCTAATGAATTGGTACTGAATAGTAAAATACTATAAAATAAGGTGGACTGGAGGACCAGTAAAACAATACAGTAATAACAGCTGACAAGGTTAGCAGTCCTCGTACACCTCATTGTCATCAGCAGAGCATTTCATTATATCTTCTGATAATTTCCCCTGCATGTGCACGATACCTTGGGGGACAGAGCTTTTTTTGGACAATGGACAGAGCAACTATTGCTGCCTCAACTCTAGTTGGCCAAAACCATATCTGCGAAAGACAGCTGGTGTAACTCAATGTCTGCTGTAAGCTTATATATTTGCTTGAAAAGACATTATAAGCCATAAATACCAGTTGTATTACAGCTTGTTCTCCTGCACATAAGTGGCCAGAGTATCTATTTTGCTGCTTCAAGGCGGTTTTCTTCACAAATGATCAGAAGACAGAAGAAGAAGAAAAGTCAGAGGCAAGTAAGAGAGAAAGTTTGTAGTGAGCCTTCTGATGTAAAGTGAAAGAGAGTTATGATGGAGCCTTTATAAATTTGTTGCACTGGAGGTGCTGTGAGACTAACCCCACAGTAATGAAGGTTTATGTTAATTGAAGCCTCTTATTAATCGCCATGGCTGCAAAGAAATCCAAGTAGTCTCACATAATCTAAGCTTTACGGACATACATGTCGGTAGTTGATACTCTGACATGATATGTTCTTTTGGAAATATAGAATATTTCTCTACAGTCAGAGAGGATTTTTGATCTATTTAACTGATGTTGGAAATACTAACAATGCAAGCACAGTCCTTTGTAACGTCAAGTTTATTTTCACTTGATAATATGTTTGTAAAGACAAAGGTATCCAGGGTTTATCCAATTCCAGTAAGCTGTATTTTCACCAGCTCTTAAAGCTAGGGTTGGTAGTCACGGAAAACTAGCATGAATTTGAATGTAGCTTTTCCTCAATACTCCGTCTAACCCCTCCCCCTGCCATCGCAGCCGCTCAGAGCTCCTCCAAAATGACGCCCCGGTCACATGCACGAGCGCAGCTGATTCACGACCATATGATCGTGACTGATTCAAAACCGGTCCTCAGCACATTGTTTGTGTTTTGCGCTACGTCAGCTCATGTCTCACTCAGCGGTAAACAGTGGTGAAAGTTAAAAACACAAACAAACATGGCTATTGTTAGTACTCACAACTCACAGCGAGTGGGAGGGAGGAGAGACAGGCAGGATAAGTCCTTCATTCATTCAAACCATAGACTGTATAAAATATGGACGTAGTATCAGTGACGTCACCCATCTGTTTCTGAAGTGCTGTTATGAGACCAATTGGCGGCGGCAGCCATATTGCAAGAGGCGGAGTTTGAGCCTCCTAACCAACAGCTGCTGTGTTTCAGCAGGCAGCTGTGCCTCTCATGGGAAGATTCGTAATCTCAATATCTTCGAAATTCCTGCGTTAGAAGAAAATTCACCTCCCTCACAGTGAGAGCAGATCTAGAAATGAGCTATTCAGACTACACTCGTCTTTTGTACCAGGCTGTAAACATGTTTATTTCTGCTGTAAAGATCGGCTTTTTCCCATTCATGTGTATGTGACTTCCGGTACTTCTGGAGCCAGCCTCAAGCGGATCCTCGATGAAATGCAGTTTTTAACACTTCCGCATTGGACTCATATTTTTAGACCGGTGGTTGCCGCTTGATTCAAACATTAATTGTTGCTTTGTTGGTTGGCGTGCTCACGGACGACAGCTTAATGTTTTCACAAATTGTCTCGTCATCCCTACAGTGCTCGGACGGATGCTACAGTACATATACCTTTTCTGTAGGACTTACTAAATGTCATTAATTATTTTGCTTGTCAGAGCCCCCGTGGTGAGAGCTTTTTAGACTCTGATCCGGACTACAGTCCTGAGCAAAGCCCCTCATCGGGTCAGAGGGGACAGGTCCGAGGTCGAGCGAGAGGGGCAGTAAATAGAGTTAGGGGAAGCAGAGGCAGGGGACGGGGAGTGCATGCCAGGGAAATGTACGAGCAGGAGGCGGGCAGAACAGCAGGACAGGATTTGATTGGTTTCATAAATTGGACCTTAATGACTGTGATTGGTTGGTGTTTTCACAGGTTTACTCCGGCTGCAGATAGCGGTTTTTTCCACTCTTTTTTAAGAACACATTATGGATTGATTACCATCGGGACATGAAGATCATTTAACCAGTATAACATAAAGTGTATCTAAATCTGACTACCAACCGCAGCTTTAAGTCTTTTGAAGCTCAATCAATGTACCAGTGGTGGGGCCCAACTTTCTGACCAGAGAGGCCAAACAAGGGCACTTTTTTTAAGGTGGTGGCCAGGCATGGTGCACAATAAGAGTTCCCCTCCTACCTAGGAGGATTGTCCCCCTAATCAGACCTACTTCGACAGGTTACTTGATAGATTGGCAACATCTTAATACCAACGAAAGAAAAGAATCAACCAGCAGCAGCAATAATCCATCTGTGGTTGCTCTGCTAAGCCACCTTTTTAGTGAAGATTTGATTTATTAGCTCTGGAAAAAAATCAAGATATTGGATTAGTTGAGTGTACTTGCCAATACCAAACCAGGCAGAACTTTCTGACACTAGTATTTAAACCACTCTTATCTCTCTCTCATCCTTCACTTTCTTTCACTCCATGCTTTCTCCTTTACCCGTGTTCCTTCTTCTTTTGATTGTAATCGTAAGTGACTGAGAAGTTCCCACCTCATGACGCTTTAAGAGCCATTAACAGTTGCATGTTTGCAACGCATGCAAACATCTCTCATCTCTCACACCATGATAACCTATATGTATATATACTGCCTGCTGTCAATGTCTGTTTAACTCCAGGAAGTTACATCCATACATTATCTTCATACAATATTCACATTAGACGGCTCTTTGAACTCATATTATACGATGTGTTGTCAAGGAGGATTAGCAGAAATGAATGAAGTAAAGTATTCTTCTCACGGAAGAGAGCGGGTAACTCATTTACATTGAAAGAGTAACTACAACCATTATTCAGTGGCCACTGTTTGCATTGCATTGTCAGGAAAGAAAGTTTCAAATCATACATTTTTAATTGCACACACTGATAGGGGCACGGATGTTATGCTACATTACACAAGGTTAAAGTGACACACCCAGAGAAGTAGATGCAACTGGGAGCGATGCTGTCATCTCTGATATTTCTCTTTTGAATGTGAGTGTTAGTGTGCGTGTGTTCATGTGTGCTTATATTGTTTTTTACATGTTCTTTCAGAGGACTGAAAAAATGACATGAACAGAGTCACAACACTTGCACACTTCAGGCTGATTTATACTTCAGTGTTGAAACTATGCGGTAGTATACATGGCAGTCTTGTGTAGCTCAGTACCTATGCTAGTTCGTACACAGCCTGCATGCACCCCATCAAACTGTCACGGGACTTCCGCCAGATCCATGTTTGGTACGTCTGCGATCCGCTGCAGTACGACTCCGTGCTCTCTTGTCCGTTCCATCCACAGGTTGCAATTTTGGAATGCAGAACGAAGCAGGACCGCCGGGCAGCTGGAGTCGGGACTGTGGTTTTCCAGCTGTAATTACTGAATAAACGATTATCCTCATCGTTGTCTTTATGGTCCTCTGAAAACCTCTGACCTGTTCACTTGCGGGCTGGCTCCACTCAAAATGACATTTTGTTGTTGTAGTTCAGTCAGACAACTCACGTTTACTTAAGATAAAGTTTATTGCAGCATACAGTATTGTGTTTGGCGTATGGGCTCCCAACCTCATTACTCCCCGTAGATTATTTAAACGCAGACATTTCGGAGCAAAGAAATAGGACTAACCCCCCTCGGAACAGGCAGAGGCAGAGGCAGAGGCAGAGGCAGAGGCAGAGGCAGAGGCAGAGGCAGAGGCAGAGGCAGAGGCAGAGGCAGAGGCAGAGGCAGAGGCAGAGGCAGAGGCAGAGGCAGAGGCAGAGGCTTATTCTGAAAATGACATTGTAACATTGTAACATTGTTTTAATTTTGTTTTGGTTCCTGACTTCCTGTCCTGCTCCATCTGCTGTGTATATTGATGCATCGTGCTCCGGCATCCGGCAAAAATAGAAGTCTTGCGTATCTGATCCGTTGTGTTCCGACCTGCTGGAACAGAGACGCAGCCGGAACGCAACAGAACGGATCCAGTGGGAGTTGACACATTGACTAGAATAGAAACCTATCAGATCCGGTGCCGTGACAGATTGGAGACGGACCGGACACAGATCTGGTGGAATTTGGCCGTGTAACTACACATCTAAACAACACAGACGGCAAGCCCTTTGATTGGTCTGCTAGGTGGCATATTTTCTGCATATACAGCATTTCTGGTATCGCCTCCTCCGCCGTTCTGTACCTACACTGATTCAGCGACCTTAAATGGTAAATACATTTTTTTGACTAGTCCCATTCACACACCCATGGCACAGCACCGAGGGCAGTTCAGGGTTAAGTGTCTTACCCAAAGACATTTTAGCATCTGGACAGCGGGACCTTGGTCCAACCCACAACCTTCTGATTGACAGATGACCCACCCCAATCCTTAGCCACAGCTGACTGTACAGTCCCTCTCCTTCAATGTCTCCTCTCTTTGTGACTTTGCGATGATTGCAGTATGATCAACAGCTGCTCACCATTTATCAGTGCCAGCTCTGAAATAATAGGATTAGATTATTTCTCCATTTTGTGGAGAAACAAGCGGAGATCGTAGCAGGACTGTAAACTGGAGATATGACCAGCATAATAGTTCCACTGCCAATCAGCGTGTAGTTGCATGGACACTTCAACACACTATGGCGTAGAATTAATGCAGAAGCATAAACCAGGCTTTGCATTTAATTATTGCCTTTTCGCATTGTGTAACATGTTCGTGTCTTCCATCTGTGTGGAACTTGTACTTGTCATCCTGGATCTCCCTCTCTGACTCTAGCCAATCAATAATACAGAAGCCACTCATAGCTAGACACACTCATGGCAAGCTGTTAGGGCTTTCCCCAAGTCTCACACTCATAAACATCATCTTTCTGATACCTCAGCTTTTTCAAAAACTTTTTGTCAGTTTTTTTTTCATTACGTAACCCTGGTTTGATAGCTCGGGGCCAAAGGAAACTTGTGTTGACACAATTTTGATGTATTATTTCCTTTTAAGTTTATATAACTTTGGAATGTAGGAGAGCTTCAGGGAGCTCATGGGATATTTAAGGAAGCTTGCCTGTTGGGGGGCTCCTGGAATCATTTAGCTCAGAGTTACTAGAGGAACCAGAAATAACCAAAAAGTTCCAGGGAGAATCTTTCATTGAGGCTTCCTGGAGGATATTGAGAAATCAATCGGTGAGGCCACAGAAACCCTGTCTTATGAAAAACCTGAATACCATACATTTTATAATTATTGTTTCACAAAAATCAGACTGGAAAGATAGTCCCACTTATTTTTAGCTGCTCTTTTACTTTTACACTGTCCGTACAGCCATCGTTATCATCTTCCTTGGATGTAAGCGGGGAAAAACACTCTAAGATTAGACGCAAGTTGTTTTGTTGACAGATAATATTTGCTCTGTGAGACAAACTTTCTCCCAGTAGACACAGAAGGTTGGTCATGTCAGAAAAATTGTCTCGGATGGTTTGGCAGGCTGACTGACTGACTGACTGGCTGGCTAACAGATTGAGGTCAAGTATGGAGTTATTTAAAAATCGTCTCCCCCTTGTTACTTGGAAAACAATGTTGACTGACAGCAGTGTTTAGGAGATGTGTAATTGTCTTTCTTCTTGTGTGCCGAGCTTGTCTGAGTGGATGTATTGGCTTTTCTCTTGAACGACTTAAAACAATTCAGGGCACACACACATCCCACAAAGTCAACGAGTTTGTCTTGCCCTCAGGCTCTGATTTAGAAATTTACTTTTAAGACTTCAATTACTGAACATCACATGCACGCATGAAATGAGAAAATGGACACTGAGGAACTTAAGAGGCACCTGTGTGCAGACATTTCAAGGCAAGGCAGTGTCTCATAAATTAAAGGAATCAAATTATGTAAAGATTTGTTCATAGGTAATACAATTCTTCTGATTACTGATGCAGTAAGTTGGCAAATCCCAAAGTTCATACTCAGACTTTGAGGCGTGCTCCTTGTCAGCGTAAAGGTGCTTAGTGCTGTCCCTCTGTTGCAATGTCACATGTATGAGCTTTCTGCTCCGGACTTAATGCATAAAGCCTGGTTTATACCTCTGCCTTGCCCCTACGCAGCAGTACCCGACATAGATGTAAACACTACCAACCTGTGCATCAATGTTTCTGTGTCACGCAGCAATACTCTGCAGAAATGCTAGAGGGCAGTGTGGTCTCTCTGATCATCGGGTTGCCTGTTTCCAGCACTTCTACGTTTTCTGCTTGCTTTTTCACAGCGGTTCCGAGCGTGTTATGTTAATTTAGAGTTAACACATGTTGCAGTTTTATTATACAGCAATAATTACAGGGAAGAATAGAGAGGTGATCATACGTACAGCCGATGTGTGTTGATTCAGGAAGTACTGTAAATTCAGGAAATACAACGCTGGTGTCCAGCGGACCAATCACAGGGCTTGCGTTCCACATCGTTTCGATGCATAGTTTCATTTGCGAGCAGGTGCATGTCAGGTAGGCTTCTGCATCGGAAAAGGGCTTCTTGAACCGACGGAATAGGTTACAACGTTGATTCGATGCAGAAGTGTGAATTGTTTGACAAACCCAGAGAACTTGGTGACATAAAGAACGATAATGTCCGGCTTTTAGTGTTTTTAACATTAATACAAAGAAGGAGGAAAGGGTAGCAAGTTAAGGAAAGGTGCCACTTTGGAGTAGGACAGATAAGAACGGATGTATTATGGGAAAGAAGACAAGGGAGGAGGAGAAACAAGGACAGAGTAACTGAAACATTCTTCTTTTTTCTTGATTATTAATGTTGAGCTATATTCCTTTTGCATAGAGCTCTCCTTGTAGAAACGCCTTTGAGTCAATTTGCTGAAATGTGTTTTAAAATAACAATATGTTAATTAATTGAAGCGATGTGACTGAACAAACAAAGAGCAGAACCTGCAGAGGCCTCTGAATAGTTTTTATGACATGCCACGGCTCATGTGGGCGGTCATTTTCAACACTGAGCAGCAACTTTCCTTTAAAGTCCCGAGTGAGTTGATTTTATTTTACATAAACTGCTGTTTCAATTAGCATCTTGAATTGAATCACTTCTTCTTTCTGCAGCTATACCTGAAAGGGAAAATAAAATATGTGAAATCTAGGACTGGCACCATCTGCAGCAAATTAATGATGCCAGCAAAGCATACCATCCATATGCTGTGGTGTAAACAAATGAGCCTGGTCTGCTTCCCTCTTGTATTATTTCAAATTAATGAGTGAGCTTATTGGCAACAATGTAAAGTGCATAAGATTTGGGGAGGGGTGGTGGGGTTGGTGATCAATAGAGATTGGAGTAATGATACAGCAAGTGCATCAGTCACACAGACTGCACTGTGTTAGATCTCAACAGCAAAGGATAGAAATGATGCAGGGAATGACAGAGAAAGACAAGAGGTCGAGAGGAGGGGAGGACAGATGTCTGATGCAGACAAAAATAAAAAGAGGACGGGTGAAATAGTAGGAGCTGGAAGAAAGTAGAGAGAAGAGGAAGGCAGCGGTGTAAATGACAGGAAGAGAGGTGAGAAGAGTGGAATAAATGGCTGTGTTGGAGAGGTGAAGGATGAGGAGAGGTGGTACTGCACTGCCTGTAGCTTGATGAGTGACAGAGAGGGTGAGAGGAGGGAGGCAAATACAGGGAAGAGAAAAGAAATGCAGCCTGAAAAAAGGCTAAGCTAGATTTATGCACGCAGGAGAGTGCAGATCTCCACAAGAACGCACCCTGAATTTGATCTCACTTAAAACTCCAGTGAGGAGTTTTTAGCTGGTTATGAAACAGAGTGAAATTAATACTGATGCTTCTTTATGACATTCAAAAGCAAACAGGACTCTCAGCCTAAAGTTGTATTACTTCTATCCAGTCAATTTTAGTGTCTGAAACTTTTAGCAGAAGGGCAAGGTGACAGAAACAGCCTTTGTTTACATTGACATTTTCCACAGTCAAGATTAACAGTTGGTCATATTGTTGTCTAAGTCAGCAGGATGAGATGTTGTGCTTGAAATATGACTTCAAAATGTACAGGAAAAAAATCAGCACAGAGCTAAGATGCACCGCTTTGTCCACAGGGGGCACCAAGATCAAAACAAACTAAAAGTTCCTCAAACAAGCTTTAACTAGTGCTTGACGATAATTCAATAACGATAATTATCGCAACATAATTTTTCTTGATATAAATATAAAACATTTTCGATAAAAATTCAATATAAATAAACATGTAGTTACACCCCCCGGGTCACTCAGCTCTTGAGTGACCCAGCACTTGGTACTTTGGTCATTATTGTGGTGATGTTAATTGTTGATGATGATAATAGAAGAAAAAACAATTTAATAAAACCTTGCCTCCTTATTTGGTCATAAGCATGGCATGCATCACACAGGCATAATATAGTGTCATCTGTTTAGTGGAGTATATAGTTGACTTCCCTGTGGGAAATAAGTCACATATTGCAAGGCCTCCTCAAATCCCAAAAGGCACAAATCACGCACAGGGAATGGAGTTCCATCCCATGAGACTTTATCATCTGTATTCTGACAATTATTTATGTAACCATCCGTATTTATACGCATCAATGTTAATGTCATCTACTATCGTCAATATGAATGTAATGAAAAACAGAATCAACTAAGTCTGCCCGAAATCTAAGTTTCATGATCGATGACCAGCTAACCTTCAAGGTTCATGTTGCCTCAATTGCTCGGTCCTGCCGTTTTTCCCTCTATAACATAAAGAGGATCAGACCCTACCTGACAGAACACGCAACACAGCTTCTGGTTCAGGCTCTTGTAATGTCACGCATTGACTACTGCAACTCTCTACAGGCAGGCCTCCCTGCATGCACAGTTAAACCTCTGCAAATGATCCAGAACGCAGCAGCACGTCAGTGAAGTGTCCTACAGTAGCAGACAAGGGCAGATGGTTTGCAATGACCTGACTGATCTTCGTTAGGACAAATGGATATACAATAATAATAATGACAATGCAATACTATAATACAATTCCAAAAACACATGCAAAAGTCCAAATCAAATGCAACAACTGAAACACACCTTGAATGAAAAAATGTGGTAGAAAAAGCCAAAACACAGCCAACACACTGCACACTTACAACATGTTGTATTTATTTTTGCAGTTGTTTCTGCTTTGGCTCTTTTTTTCCTTACATAATTTGCTTATTTGTTTGCTGTTAATACAGTTGGTTTGGCCTTTTGAAATGTGTTTCTTCCATCTGCAATGCGTTTCCACTAGGGATGTACATTTTAAGTAGTTTTCGTGATCGATTTTTGGAAATGTTAACGATAAATTATCAAGCAATTGGTAAAAAAAAAAAACAGTATTATTCTTACGTCAAAAACAATGCCAAATACGTTGTTTTCCCCCTAAATTGTATTTTCTACAGCAACAAAAATGCATCTAACTGATGGGATTGAATACGGATAACATGTTTGACACGCAGAATATCAACGATCAGGCTCATTAAAATATTCTACGTCTTTCTTACATCTTATAAAGTGAAGGCTGAGACTACTAACAGAAAAGTACTTCAGACTCACAGTGTCCAGTTTTCTGTCTACTTGTTCTTATTGAGAAAAATAAACATGTGTATTCAGTCAGGTGTCAGCCGGGAGCGCAACCGGGTCATCATCAGAAAAGCCCAGACGGCTCTGATGTTGCTGCTCTGCAAACATGGTGCACCTGAATTTCCCACCAGTCTGTTGCCTTCGTATCCAAAGGTTGAAATATCCTGTTTAAAGTTGTCAACCTTTGTGTCTGTGTCGTTGTTGGCAGCAGTTGTGTATGGATCCTCTTTACAAAGCGCGCATGGAGACCTGACGCACAGCCGCACATGATGTTTGTTCCATGTGACGTAAAATTGATAACAAAAATGTGTGTTTTGAGTAATTTCTTAACAATCAATTAAGCGATTAATTGTGGTCATCCCTAGTTTCTACTGAAACACGTGTTATCTGAAGTTGCATCATTCCTGCATTTGAAGCACATGTTTCCTAATGAAGATCCTTTGGGCAGTTGCAGATCATCTGCCCTTGTTGGCTATCACAGGTTTCATCACAAAGTTATAATGCCAACTACTGCCCAGGCACACATTTGTCAGTTGTTTTTGCGAATTTGTGTGAATGTGGATTGTTTTCACAACATTGTCATATGAACACAGACTTTTAAAAAAAAAGCAATGGAAAGACTGTTCTCTCTTAAATGGGGCTAATCTCATCGAATCAAGGTCTAAATGTGTTATTTTGCTATTCTCAAGACATTTGTGTTGCTATAGGTGCTATAGACATTTTTTTTTAGGTATGGGCTCTTTGATAGCGACGGTGGAATTTTGAAAGAAATTGAAAAATTCTGTGCCAATAAATCAAGTTTCCCAATCACAATTATGAAACCTTGGATTCTTTTTCCACTAATAATTTGATTTTATAGATATGTTGACAAGAGTTGCCCAACATTGATTGCCATGATAGAAGGTCTGGAAAAGCTTAATATTCTAGTTGCTTCTCCATTTGAAAAAACGGCAAATTAAAGAATTATTGTGCTGAACTGGAACACAAGGACGTGTACAGTAGAAGCAAGGGCTTCACTCAGGTGTCAGTAGCCAGGAGAAAAAAAGTGTCTCACAGCGTTTTGACAAATGTATTGAATGTGATTGGACCTTGTTATGCCTTAATAACACTCTTTTTCCCCCCGCCTTGTCACATCAGTGAATGGTGATCACTGATGTACAGACTGGCTACAATCATCGCAATGGGCAGTTCTTGTAGTTTATTGCCAAGGTCCTTTTGAACCAATTATACTTCACTCTTCCCTGGCTGGTCCTTTTCTGGCCTGTTTCACATAAGGCGTGGTGATTGTCAGCTGTAACCTTCACTCACCACTCCTGTAATTATGGATGTATTACTGCATGCCACATTGAAAACAGTTGGAAAGATGGATGGGAGAGGTGGAGGGAGATTTGTATGCATGAATTGGCTGACATTATCCATTTATACTGGACGGATCCATCTAAATGTGACCTGTTCTTGACTGAGGGTGACATGCGAACCATATTCAGACAGTTCAACAATACACTTGACAGTCATCTCCTTACGGACTAGAGAGTTGGCTGGTTATTAGACAGAGAAAGGTCAATTTCAGGAGGGAGGGTAGAGCAGATTATGTTTATCCACTGTCATGTTTCTCTTACACTTTTGAGGGATGGAGCAAGATTTAGCTGTTTTAAAGTAAAAAATAAATAAATAAAGCTTTTGTCTTTAGATTTGTCAGGCTCAACTTGATCTGAAGGTTAAAATGATTTCTATTTGATACATGAGCCTCGTTCAAAAACAGCCAACAAACTAATTACACTTGATCGTTGCTGCTGGAGAAGAGGAAAGAAGCACCAGTCTAGTTATGCGGCTCTCTGGGCTCAGATGAATAGCAAGCTGTCTTCTATTTTTTTTAAGTTGATGGTTGATCTCTTGCTGCAGCAGTCCACCTGTCAAAGTGTCCAACCCTGAACCACTTGTTAAGACATAACCATCGGTGTATGAATTTCCGTGAGCATGATTTAGTAGATCTGCACTTTGCACAGCAGCCTCTGCCAACACTAAATGAACATGCGTGTGAAAGGTTGATGTGACATGGTGTAAAGTGCTTTGAGAAGCTGCAAGAATGGAAAAGTGCTCCATAATTACATTCCATTTAACATGTAGCTTTCTTATAATGCTTAAGTTGCGCTGTGACTGTATGGAAGAAACTTTTCAAATCATGTCTATTAGTGCACTGCAGCAAGCAATAAAGTAACAATTGACAATGTTTATTCTTGGAAATTATGGAGCTGGAAATGTTAATGTACTGAGGGCTAATGCATAACATCCAGCCCTGTTTGCCTCATTATCATGGCAGAAGGTACAGATACATGTTTTAATATATCATTATTTTCTCAGGCACTTGGCACTGACTTTACATTTTCTTTTGTGGTGTTTTTCACCTGCGTAGAGAATCTCTTGAACCTGATCTGAACGTGATGATATCATGCATCATAGTACCGCATATATGTGTATATATTGGAGAGCTGACAAATTACGTTAACTGTTCATTCAAATGGCAAACAAAATTCATCAGACACCAAAGGCATGCGAGCACAAAAGAAATATGGAGATGCAGGAGCACAGGAAAAGCACTTTATTCACACACAAACAGATGGGTGCACATACAAGGGAAGACATGTTCTCATCCATCCTGGTTAAATATTGCTTAGATGGGAGCTGGCGTTTAATTCTCTCATTCTAGTAAGTCTTTAAATGAAGAGAAAAGAGTCATTTAACGCTAATCCTCACCAAATAATACCATCATTTGTGAGCAGAATGGGAGGATTTAACGCCAGCTCACAACCAAACCACACTGGAGTGAAATGGATACCACAAGTCTGTTAGCACGTGTGTGTTTGTGTGTGTGTGTGTGTCTGTGTGTGTGCGTCTGCGTGTGCGTGTGTGTGTGTGTGTGTGTGGCTCATTAGGCACAAAGACTGGGAGGAAAAAAAATAATTCACAGGATTGTGGAAATAAGACTAATTTCTTAACAGTTTTACTCAACTGCTTGTTTGTGAAATAGTGCTTATCATAATTATAAATCATTTAGACTGTGCAGTTTGTGAAATATATAAATAAGAAGGCTGAGCTTCTGCAGCAAAGCAATATACATTAAAGCATTACTCATTACAAAGCTGATCAAGTGGTGTTCACAACCCTCTCTGGACAAAGGTTTCATGGGTTTTGCACAAGTAGACACACCAGTAGAGTAATATAACAAGGACCTGGAAAACAAATAGCTGCTGTCAGGCAGAAACCTTGTATCTTTGCTTTTTTATTCTTCAAAAAAATAGTTTTTAGTGACTCTTAGTGCCTGTCAGTGGGCTTTACAAATTGTCAACCAATGAAAAGCATAAAAAAGAGTGTGTGATTAAATCTTGATAAGTGTTTTCAGCAGCGAAATGCATTTTGTACTTCACTGTAACACTCAAGGAAATGAAGATTATACTGAATGTCAGCAAAATAACAAACAAACAAATATATAACCTTTGGCGTAGCATTAGTAGTAATAAATAGGACAATTTTAAGATGACGTATGTAAAGGGATGTTATATAGCAAAGTTTCAGGAGCAGGATCACACCTCAACCATGCCTCTTCCAGCACTCTTATGAATTAAAATCTATCCCTCTCTTCCCCTTTCACTGTCAGTTTCCGCACCACCCCTTTCTTTTCTTTCCTTATATACAGAGGGCTCTTAAGGGGGGTTAGTCTTACTCGGCAGCTGCGGCAAGAAGTTTAACGTCAAATTCAGAATCACTAATCCAATAAAATCAATCAATCATTTTCAGAGGACATCCTGTTTATGGTGTTGTCCTCGCAAGTGTAATGAACTGTAAATACTTTCGTTTTGATGCTTTGAAGGTGTGAACATTTGGTGCTGTTACTCTATCAGTGTCTGATGGGAGACGTACCCTGTATAGATTAAGGTAAAACAAATCTTAAAGCTCAAGTTGATTTATGGCGACACACATTTCTCATACATCTACAAATTTTTGCACATTTAAATAAAAATATGCAGCAATTATGTTCTTTACATACTGGTATTTATTTGCGCATGAATGAGATCAGCTAACACCGATGCTCCCTTACTACAGGCTGGGGAGACGGTCATTAAACCACTTCACTCTCTGTATAAACAAACCTTAAAAATATTGGACAAAAAAACAATGCAATACCACCACTGTAGGATACTGGAGAAACATCATCTTTTGAGCTTTGAGAATTTTAAATTGTATTCAAATGTGTGTCTTGTGTATAAGATTTTAAATGGCTTGGCCCCGCCTCCGCTGCGTCAATTTATCAACTTTCGGTCAGTGGACTCCGTTAAATCAACAAGAATCTCTTCGTTCAGAAATTGCAATGTGCCCTTTCGCCGCACTGCCTTTGGGCAGTCAGCTTTTTCTATGAAAGCCACAACTCAGTGGAACACCTTACCAGAGGACATTAAGAACAGTGAATCTCTCAGCAGCTTCAAAACCAAACTGAAAAGTCTGCTAAAGGACACTCAACACTGCAACCACTGATTTGATACTTTTAACTTGATATACATACTGTTTGTTTGTTTGTTTGTTTGATTGTGTGTGTGTGTGTGTGCGTGTGCATGTGCGCTTGTGTGTGTGCAAGCAAGTGTTTTTACAATGTGATGTTTTAATTGTGACCTGCCAAGGGACTGCAGATGTAAATTAGCTTTAAGCTAACTCTGGTACAATGCATCAGATGGTGACATTTATGTTAAATATTGTACATGGTCCCTTTACAAATAAATTGAATGAATAAAATAACTATGGCATCCTCTGCCAGCAGTGTGTGAATGTGTTGTGAGTTGACAAATGTGATGAGTGGTGTAAAAGTGATTCAAGTGATCAGAAAGACTAGTGTCGTGTCTTAACAGCCTGTGATGTGCAGATACAGAATGAACTTCGTGACACTGGCTTGCTCGTATCGTAATATGTTTAATTACAACAAACAGCATCAGCATCAGTAACAAGCATCGCGACTGCTTGGAGGACGACTGGGCCAGATGAAGTCGCCTGTCCTCTGTCTCCAAAGGCCGTCTTATAAAGGATGTAGGTGTCATCTCAACACACACATACAGTATATGGACATCTCAATAAAGGGCAACATTAGCTGCTATTTGACTCCATTTCTGAAAACCTTGTATTGAACATGTCACAGACATCAACTGTCACTGTCAATCACATTTATTGGCAAGGTGAAGGTGATCCTCTGAGCTGCCGTAGACGTCCTCCTGCTGTGGACAATCTGGACTCCAGCTGATACGGACGTGCTGGACTCCAGCGGCAACAGCTTCTACGACTCGTCTCATCACTATCACCTCTCTCTCTTACTCCCCTCTATCTGTCTTTCCAGACCCAACTCGGTCGAGGCATGATGGCTGTCTAACATGAGTCTGGTTCTGCCTGAGGTTTCTGCCTGTTAAAAGGAAGTTTTTCCTCACCACTGTAACTAGCTAAATACTGCGATGTGCAATGCTCATGATGGATTAAGGTGGGGTCAGACTGAGTCTTTCCCTGTCTTGGTGTTGGGTCTCTGTTCATAATTTGACATAGTGTGGTCTAGACCTCCTATGTTTGTAAAAGCGTATTGAGATAACGTTTGTTGTGATTTGGCGCTATACAAATAAAGATTGATTGATTGATTGATTGACTGATCTTCTTATAGACCTTCCTGAAGCCTTCTGGAGCCATTCTACAAATTCTTGAAACCTCCTGAAGTTATTTTAAACAGCATAGACTAACAACAACATATACTTTATCTTATGTGATTAAATATCAGATACGTCACTAGAAAAGCGCTTCACAAGCACCAGTGCAGTAGCCATATTACCTTAATTTAATATGTTGATTTAAGCAAAGTTTCCACTAGATGGCAATGAAAGAGCACTAATGGTCACCTGTTGAACCTTGGATAAGCACTGATTTTCATCCAAAATGGCTACTATCCTCTACAACATTTTTTAGATGAGGTTGTTCTTTCTAATGACATTAATTGTGATTGTTGTGAAATATTTGGAAGAATTCCTTTTTTTTAGTTAAGTCATCAACTAAATAAAATGTAGTTCATAGCGTGAAATAATGTGTCCTTTTATGGCAAATATTCCAATAGATCCTACAGTTTCCTGAGGGTAGCTGACAGCAGATCTTAAAATGAAACAATCACCAGTATGTCTTTCAGTATAGAGGATATTAAATTCTGTTTAAGTATGGGAAGCTAAGTCTTTGTAACTTCTGCAGTTGGCTCACCAACAAGCGACAACAAAATTAGAAAAGTTTGGTGGTGAACTTCAGTCTTTCTGATGAGGCAATAACACATTTCATCTCATTTACATACAAATTCAGGTGACGTGTCCTTTCTTTCCCACTGTTTTTTGTTTTCTGTAGGTGTGGTGGACAAAGATGGAAAAATAAATCATGCATCATCATTCATTTACTCTTCAAACAATGTGTAGTGTAAGTCAATGCTCATCTTGACATTCAGTATACTACAGATAAGATGACTGACATTGATGGAGTGAGAGCATTCATTACTCCAACACACCTGCATAACAGCAAGGTGTCAATGATAGACGATGATGGATGGCTCACAGCAGGGACGGGTGACATGGGGAGGGGATCTTAGGTGAGGTGATCCTGGATGGAGATAGAGATTTCATTTGACAGATCGTCTGTCAACTGATGCACAGAAACATTTCTGATGTTCTTTTCAAGCAAGCATTTTTATCACAAGTTGCTGTGTTTATACAAATCAAACCTGACCATTTGACCTTACATTTCCTTTTTCGGAGATAAATTATTATCTTTTGTTATTTTATTGGTGCATTTTTTTTACCTGTTTGCAGACATTGTTAAAAACAATAAATCAATAAAATGTGTGAAGACCAACAATAAGGATAAATGAAAGGTTTACACGTGATCTGGGAAAACTATTTCTGAACACAACAAGATCTCTGAATCATGAGGATACCAACAGAAAAAAATCAGTAAAAGGAGTTCTTTCAAAAGTCATAGAATCAAAGCTGAATATTTGATTACATGCAGATTTGCATTTAAAAAAAAAAGAAGAAAAGTTTCATCTTAATTCAAAGCAGCAACTGCATGTCAAAGAGAGAAGCCTTCATCAGAGCACTGAGATAATGAATAATTAGCACAGACGGAGCCGAGCCCCTGCTGAGTTTAAGCTGTCCACTGATCAGTCCCTATAAACACGACAAGAAGGGGAGACACCACAGAGGAGGAGATGAAGACACAGCTACAGAGGGAGATGACAACAATAAACAGAGCTGAAAAGGGATCGATTTAAAAAAATAAAGATATGATATAAGAGAGGAAGAGAGAGAATGTGTGGAAAGAGAGAGCTATGTAATTAAAATCTCCTCCCCTCAGCTCTTTGTTTAATAAAAGAGCATCAATTAGACACAACAGCTTCACGTTGCATCATTGTAGGAGCGCTAATTAGTTTCATTGTGGTATTCATGCAGCTCTTCTCATTTCCACTGCAGTCCCTTATTCTATCTTCATTTATTTCTCTTTCACTTTTAAATCCCCATGATTGTTAACATGATGACCACCTACATATTACAGCGCTGGCCCTGATTTCGTTAGGTCAGGTCCAAACAGCCCTGACCCGATGAGACATGGACTCCACTACACCTCTGAGGGTGTGCTGTGGTATCTGACATTAAGAGCAGATCCTATTCTCCTGTGAGTAGTAAGGTACTGCCTCCTTAGTTTGGACTCAACATCACGTAGATGCTCGACTGGGGAATTTGGGGGCCAAGTCAACACTGTTATGTTACTGTTACTTAGGGGTGCAAAGGGCTGGAAAATTTCCGGAAAGTTTGCGGCAAATTTCCATGGGAAGTTAAGCTGGGGAATTTTGGAAATATTCCAAATTGGAAACTTTCCATGGGAATTATGGGAATTCATGGGAATGTATGTGAATTAACTGGGAATCATTTGAATGTATGGGAATTCACTGGGAATTAATGGGATTAACTAGGAATTGAGGGTAATTTAATTGAAAAGTATCATATCCAAGCATAAATATTTGTTTTGTTATAAGCATATATCCATCCCAAATAATACAAATAATACAATAATAAAACTGATTTATTTGTAAGTAGAACTTTATCAAGTTTTATATATTTTATCAAACAATCAATTGTATCATTGAAGAACAAAAACATGAATGTTGAGTTAAGTATCCGGTTGTTTTAGTTAGGGCTATGCTAAAACATATTTTCCCTAACTATATTTAAGTTCCCTATTAAGAGACATCCTTCAATTTGGTAAATTCCTGGTTTATACCCATAAATTCCCGTTAATTCCCATGGAAAGTTTCCAACTTTGAAAATTCCCGGAATTTTGCAACCCAATGTTACTGTTATGGTCCTCCAGGCTACCCTCCTTCCATTGCTCTGTGGTCCAGTTCTGATACTCAAGAGCACATTGTGGCCACTTTTGCAGTTGGACAGCATGGGCATCTTGACCAGTGTGCTGCTCTGCAGCCCCATACACGACAAACTGTATTAAATTTTTAAGTAATTTAAGCTCCAAGAGCTCTTCTGTTGGAGTGGACCACATGGGCCAGTCTTTGCTCCTAATCCGCATCAGTGAGCCGCCTTGGCTGTCCATGACCAACACTTGCTGCTCCTTCCTCGGTTTTCCTTTTTTGGGAACATCTCGACTGTGATGGAGTTGTTAGCAATGTCAAGTATCAGGAAGAAAGTTCCTTGTTTGAAATGTCAAGCTGTGTCCCATTTAAATGTGGGGTCCTGTTCTTACCGTGTCTGCATAGGCTATATCAGATAATAACTACTTACTGTTGGCTACTCTAAATTGATCGAAACAAAGTATTTTTCAAAGTTGAGAAAAAACCTGGAAACATACTCACCTCATTCAGAGGAACATAAAAAGAGGAAGCAGCTTTCATAGACATCATCTTCAAAATACCTCCTAAAGTCCTACAAAACGGGTTAAAGATAAAATAAGGGTTGTTTGACTTTTTGCCTTTTCCTGTTTGATGTTGTTCCTTTGCCTGGTCTAGCTGTGTCCCCATGTGATGTATCAGTGTCTATCGGTCTTCCGCACTCTCCTCTCCCCCTTCCTTCCCTTGCTCTCTGAGTGTTCCGTGTTCATGAGTGTGTTTGATCAGTGTTGCTCCCATGCGTTTCTTCAGTGCCAGAAATGCTGAAAGTGATGCTCTGTCTGCTCACTTGTCTTTCATTTGATCCGTCTGTGTGTGTTTAAACAGAGACAAACATGGCATCATAGAAACCCCACTTGTCCTTGGCAAAAGGCTGCAAAACCATGGAGACATCTCAGCAGCCAAAGACTGCACACACACACACACACACACACACACACACACACACACACACACACACACACACACACACACACACACACACACACACACACACACACACAGCTGGTACAACATACATTTGGCCAACTCTCCTCTCTAATCATGTCCTCTGACACTGCCACTACAGCGACTGTGTGTATCTGCTGAGATTCCTTGAATTAATCCTGCCACAAGTATTTTTAGCTTGTTCTCATTAACTAACATGTTTTATTCTGGGAGAAGTTTTGGATTGTTTGAGTTCTTCTTCATATGTTTTTGTTTTAGATTTAATGGAATATATTTAGATTTAGAATAAATGGATTACCTTAACCAAACTCATGATGCAAATTTGGGCATTGGTTTTGTCGCTTCGCCAAGTCTGTGTCCTCATTCGTCCCCGTTTCATTTAAGACAAATTTTTTTAGACACGTTTAAGGTATAGAGGAGAGGTAAAGTTTAAATAATCACTGTTGTACTGAGTTGCATGCTTCAACTTTACCCTATAGTGCAAGTGAAATCATGTATGTCTAACCTATCAGGAGGTTGCTTTATGTGTTTTATAGACTGTGTGAATAATGGACGTAATATCCTTGACGTCATCCATCTGTTCCTGAGTGCTGTTTTGAAGCCAATCGTCAGTGGCAGCCGTATTGGAAATGCGGAACTCAACCAAACTTAGTGTGAGGTAAAGAGGCGGGGTTTGAGCCTCCTAGCCAACAGCTATGTGTTCCTGCCATAGACTTTATAAAATATGGACGTAGTATCCGTGACGTCACCCATCTGTTCCTGTGCACTGTTTGGAAGCCACTCGATGGCGGCAGCCATATTGGAAATGCGGAACTCAACCAGGCAGAGTGACGTTAAGGGGCGAAGTTTATGCCTCCTAGCCAACAGCCATGTGTTCTCGACTGGGAGTCCAGTCAGTCATGTCCTTTTTTGGTCAAAAACTTGTAATCTTAATATTTTCTGAACCGTCGCTTTAGAAAAAAATTCACCCCCCGTACAGTGTGTGCCGATAGAGAAATTAGCTTCTTAGAGCCAAGCCGTTTTTTGAACCAGGCTGTAAACATGTTTATCAATGCTGCAAAGATCGTCTTTTTCCCATTCATGTCTATGTGGTTTCCTGTGTTTTTGCAGCCAGCCTCAAGCGGATTCTCGATGAATTGCAGTTTATAACACTTCTGCATGGGCTTCATTGTTTGAGACCAGAGGTTGCCGCTTGGTTCCCGCCTGTCAGTAAAGTCAGTCATGTCCTTATTTGGGTAAAACTCGTAATCTTAACATCTTCCCAACCTCTGCATTATAAAATAATTCAACCCCCGTACAGTGTGTGCTGATAGAGAAATTAGCTACTTAGACTAAAGGCGTTTTTTGAACCAGGCTGTAAGCATGTTTATTAATGCTGCAAAGATTGGTTTCTGGTGTTTCTGCAGCCAGCCTCAAGCGGATGCTCAATTAATTGCAGTTTATAACACTTCTGCATGGGCTTCATATTTTGAGACCGGAGGTTGCCTCTTCATTTTAAGTCACATTTTATTTTCCATCCCCTTCCATCTGCTGTCCCTTGTTCTTGCAAACTACACTCTCCTGCAGCTCACCACCCCAACATACACCTGCCCTTTGGCCATATAGTCCTCTGTATGCCATTTATGCTGTAATAACACAGCTTTTTGTCTTATTATCCTGTCTGCCTTGTTTTTTGACCTCTGCCTGCCATTTTGAACTTCTTTCCGCCTGTTCCTGCCCCATGAGGATCTGATTCCTTATTTGACTGCCCCCTCTTTTTGCACCCTTCAATAAGCAAATACCAAGTAAACTTTGCTTTTACCTTACTTACGTGTTCTGTCTACTCAAGAGTACGAGTCTTGTTTTTGTGGGCTATCTCAGACTCTAAGTGTGATGCAGTTTTCTTTACAAATACTGTTGAATTGTCGTCAGCTTCCTGTTTAATCTTCTAATCTTAAAATTCCTGTTTTAAATTTGTGTTTTATCACTTTGTTGAGGATATGACATTTGTTTTAGTAAAGTATTTTCAAGCTAAGTGACAAACTTTAAAAAAAAAATTCCACTTATGCAAACCTAAAATTCCTCCATTCTTGCTATTACACATTACTGTTCCTCAACCTCTATTTAATGTGGTTTAAAAATATATATATAAGTTGGGATGTGAATGTGCAGCAGCTCGGAGAGTGGTATCTAATGGAAACTAGTACATATATTCAGCATAGCACTCTGGAATCTTTATTTGGAATGAGTACTCGCTGTGCTAATAAGCGTTACATGTGTGAAATAGCTTATCAAGCTTTTGCAATTTCACAATCCAAACCCTCCTGACCCCTTGGGTTGGCAGGGAAAAGGCCTCCATTGGACAGATTAATATGTGCTCCCCCCTCTGGAACATCATTGCATTCTCTGGCTTGAAGACTAAATGCTATGCTGTGTTTGCTAATATTGTGATGTTTGCTAATAATGTGTCCAAATAAAAACAAAAGCTTATAATTGGCTCAGGATTAATTAGTTTTCTGTCCTTGTAAATAAATAAACAATGGCATGCAAAGGCCACCACTGGGTACTAAGCAACAATAGGTGCTGTTTTAATGAGGCCAATAAATGTCTTTTGGTGTTCTGCTTATTTCCCAAAACGAGGCTCACTGGACTGCAGATATAAAGAGCATATCTGTTTCTGAAAAAACAATGTGCTCTAACAGCATATGCATTCTAAATATGGCCATACCTTGTGGATTGAATGCATCGTGCAGGCCTTCCAGAAGTTTGTTATAATTACGACCGACACAAGAAGTAAAAACTACAGCATCCCAGGTTGTGGAAAGCAGATGCATTATTAGTGGATGACAAGTTTATGCTCAGAAAGAAGTATTTAAGTCTTATTTTAAAGACTTGCTTTGCAATCCAGGTAGAAGCTTTACCCTGGCTATTGTTTCCTGAGCATTGTAGTCACCTGATCCTTGTCTTGTGGATCATTGAAGCCCTGAGTGTTTTCTAAGCTACAACCGTGGCAAAATATCAGAAATGTCAAAAAAAATAGAGGTAACACTTTTCCTCCAGAACCCGTAACTCACTGATTTTTTTTAAGCTCACATTTTCATACAGAGTACCCTCATTTGTTTATCAGAAATGGAACCAATCCAAACCTCTGCAATAATTCTATAGACCCTGTGCGTGATGAAAAATGCATGCCGTTCCTTTGCCACCAGGTACCTTGGTAAGATGCAAGAAGAACTGGGGTGCAACTCTTACATTATCCCTACTTAAATGGTTATGTTACAACTCTTCCCATATTACAACCATACCTGGTGTCCCCTACGTATATCAAAATAATGCATTGTATTGTTGTTCATGTGTTATCTTTTGAAGCCCAATTTGCAAAACTATTGTGCAATACTTTTAGAAAATAACACAGAAAAAGTGTCATTCAAAACTCATCTTGGATAGTATAGGGAATGTTACTATATATATACATATTTCATTTCTATCCACTGAGCTCAGTGCAGCAGTTTCATTCATACAGAACTAATTGCTCTTTGCAGTCTCGGGTGCGGTTGAGAGGCTGTGGAGAGGATGATGACCTGGCTAGTCCTGCTGATGTCTTTGTGGACTGAGAGGTGGTATGTTCGAAAAAAAATAGTCCAACATGTTCTCTAATTAGTGTGTGTAACTGTGTTGTGTGTGTCAGGAACAGCGTTAATTTTAGCAGCTGTTCCAGATTAATTCTTAGTCTTTAGAAGGAAATGCTCATAAGTTTTGGTCACATTTTGGTCTTTTTTCCCCCCTTTTATAGTCTCAGACTTGCTTCAGCCAATGTACATTTTAGTCTAGTTACTTTCAGTCAAAAATGTTCCCTTTTAAAGACATTCAACTAGAAAGAAAAAAGACGAGATGGCAATGCTTCCATGTGTGGTTGTGTCACACATGGCTCAAAATGATGGGCTGAGTTGTCTAATTTGAACAAAGATCCAAAGAGCAAAGCAAAGGAGGTGTGTGTTTAATATAGAACTTGGCCCCGTTGACTCAATGAGATGGCATGGTTGAAGCTAAACTTTGTACAACAGGGCATTTACCTTTTAGGTGTGTGTGGGTTACCCTGTGTTGAAATAATTCCCATGAGCATTTCTGGAAGTACATGAAAACCATTCATTACATTGAAAGGATATGTAAGTGATTTCAAACACCCTGAAGTTAAATGGAAACCATCTTCATTGAGTGGATTGTATAACTATCTTCTCCTATTCTGAATTTATTAAAAGCTGTTCTTTATACATGCTCATTCATATCTTAGGGAGGCAAGAAAATGTAAAAAAATAAGTCCTCAAATTAATTTAATAAAAGAAAACACCATCAGTGTCTACGTTCTTTGTGTTTCGGTGTGTGTGTTACCCCTACTGACCTCCCCTCACTTTGCCATGTGTCATTTGGGCTGTCAATCACCATGACAGCTGTCAATCAAGAGACAGCTGGAAAATATGTATGACAAGGGAAATCTCTGGCCTGGACATTAGAGGAGTGGGTCGGGGTTGGGGCTGTGCTAACACCAAGAGGAAGTCAGTTTGCAGAGACACTTTATCTCCCTGGAGACTTGAAGGAACGATTTCACCCTCTATTAACTTTGTTTGAGAGAGTGATGGTGGCAGACACATAATGTTCCATTGTAGGTGCCTTAAATGAACATTGTTTTAAAGACACACACACCTAACAGGCACACTTAGAAAAGGTAGCAACACATGAAGCGTCAAGTGCAGTGATTTATTTCAGTTATCTAAGCCCAAGGCTCTTTCCAGAAGCTATGGTGGCCTTGGTCTGTCTGGTAAATATTAAGATGAGATAAATGAAATAGTTTGGAACAGACTTCTAAATATTCCTTCTGTAGAAACAAAATGTCAAATATAAAAGCAAAGTTAATATAAAGATGGTTTTGGAGCAGCAAGATAGACATATATATACTTGGTAAGAAATCAGGACCAGGCATACGTACAGAATCCAGTGTGTGTAGCTGCTGCACCTTCATCATTCTTTCAGAGCGTATGTGAAATTTAAAGTATTGATTTCACCTAAAGACAACTTGGAGAAACTAGAAGTGGACAGCTTTGAAGGTACCTTTTCTGGGTATGTTTCCATGGAGATCTAGCCAAGTTTGAAGAGAGCCAGCATCATCATACTCAAAGCTCAGGCTTTAGGCTCAATATACCTGGCTTACCTATTGATCACACTTTGTGGTACATCCCTCGGTACATCTGGTGGCTGTTTGGTTGGGCCTACAGATGGCAATATTTCCCCACGTGGGGTAACTTTTGCTCCATTGATTTGCATGTCCACTTACAGAAACTAGGGGGGAATCAAAAAGAGTTAAAACTATCAGACATACTTTGAATAAATCTCTCTCAAACAATTTACCAGTTCCAGCTACTGCACAGACATAATTAGGTTAGGGATGACTCCTCTCCAAGTTATTGACTTTGAACCTCATAAAGAAAACAGTGAAGATCTTTGAACCTGACACCTGCTGTGTTGACAGGCTGCCAGCCCTCTTTTTTCTTTTTTTGTACTTTCATGAATCATCATCTGTATCATTTCCTGTGTTACTATTTCCCACTCAAACTGGTTCGTTCAAAAGTCTGTAATTATAAAGTTTCCTGGAACAAGCTCATTACTTTGGTATTACATAATTCTACTTCAAGAGTTGTAGAAAAAAAATGCCTCCATCAACTCAGTAATTAAAGGAAAAGACTATTTTAAGAATTTTCCGCTCAAACGAACTGAGCTGCATCCTTGTTACTAAAAGAAAAGCAATAAACTGCCTTCTTCCATGTATAGTGAATTACACTAAAGTTAAATGTCTTCTTTTAAATTCAGGTTTTAAGAATCAACTGACTACCACTCAGTTGAAATGCACTCATGTCATAAATGTCCATAATAATTAACACATGGTAGGTGTAGACCACAAGGGAATCCTCTTCCATTGCATCCTGGTACTTCACAATTTTTTAGATGAGAACCAACATGTATACTAAATTATAGAGCTGGGCGATATATCGAGTTTATAAGATAACTATATATATATATTAGGGGTGCAACGATACACAAAATCCACGGTTCGGTTCGGTTCAATACAGAAAAAGAGAAATTCCCATGCCTTTTTTTACTTGTAGTTTATTGATATTATACAACATTTGTTTCAGCTCAAAAGCAGTTTTTAAATTAAATTAAATGTATCAGGGGCAGCTACACCTGACACATGTTCTGCTGTACATGGGGAGGTTGGGTGTGTGTGTGTGTGTGTGTCTGTCTGTCTGTCTGTCTGTCTGCATGTCTGCGTGCGCATCTGCCGTGCGCGATAGAGAGCAGAGGAGAATTGTGAACGCGCGACCATGTAGAGACAGAAATGACATCCCATCATGTAAATAAGATAAATAACATACGGATATTTAGTCTGTTAAATAAAAGAACAAGGTATAGACCTGATCTATGAGAGACGTAACCTTAAATCACTGCTTTGACTTCCAAGGGGGGGTCGGGACCCGGCGGGTGCGCCCCCGATATAACGGCAGGGAAAACACTGTTTGGTATCAGGCTGAAGTCTTACACAGCATGCAGTATAAGGCCACAAGTAATGCATATACGAACTTTAAAACCACATCACCCAGTCTAGCATCACTACAGGACCACGGAACAACTCTGCTCTGCAACCAAAGCGGACACTCGTGCTTCCCTCTCGTTCGGGCGCGCGCTCACACACACATACGTGAACATATGAACCCAGCAGACCATCGTATGGTGAAATATATTTTTCCAGATGAAGCACAGTTAAAACAAACGTGAGCAGCTTGGACTGACTGAATGAATGAGGGAGGAGCGCGCAGTTCAGTGGACCTGCGCTCGACAATGCAGCCCGGAGGAATCGAGCGCAGATCCTCTGAACTTTCAGCACAGGGTGCCTCGCCAGAAGTTGATAAAATGAATATAAAATTGCGGATCGTTCGGTTCATAGGGCGTACTGAACCGTGACCACTGTATCGAACGGTTCGATACAGATACACGTATTGTTGCACCCCTAATATATATATATATTTATATATATATATATTTATTTATTTATTTATTTAAAGTTATATTGTTGGGCTTTTTCACCTTTATTGAAAGAGGGAGAGGACAGTGGATAGTGTAGGACACTGGGAGAGAATGGGGGAATGACATGTAGGAAAGGAGCGACAGGCTAGATTCGAACCTAGGCCACCCGCTACATGGGTGCGCAACTTAACCAGTAGGCCAAGTCCGCGGCCCTAATCAAAATAATTTCAAATAAGATACGACTTTTATTAATCAATAAAGTTGTTGCGTTCTAAAAACGGTGTGTTTCTTCCTTAGAGCTGCCAGTTAGCAAATTCTGCTTAACACCGTCCGTCCCTCTTCATTTGACCACAAAATAATATATTTCAAGTGTTTAGGCTGAATGGAAAACTTCTGCTTGCTAGGTAAAGAATAAACTGTCATTTTGATCTTAGTGCTGATATCCTTGTTTTATTTCTTCAGCTTCAGCTGCTTGATAACGCGAGGGAAGTCTGACAAAAGAGCAAAAGCATATCTACACAGTCAAACACATAACATCCGATAACTTTATAGACCTGAGTGTGTTTTGACAATGTTTATCATTATTTCTCAGAGCTGTCTAGTGATCATTTAATTGGTATTACTTGCTGAATTTCAATAGTTCAACCATAGACTTTATAATAAATGGATGCAGTATCTATGATGTCACCCATCTGTTTCTGAAGCATTGCTTTGTGGATGCCATATTGGAAATGCTGGACACAACCAAACTTCGTCCGAGCTAGAGTGAGGTGAAGAGGCGGGCCTTTAGCTTTTTCGCTAACAGCTTCAGGTGCCAGCCTGTCAATCAAGTCGGCCATGCCCTTATTTAGGCAAATCGTGTCAGTTTAATATCTTCAGAAATATTAAAAGTTCTAAAAAAAATGTCACCCCTGTACAGTGTGTGCCGATAGAGAAATCAGCTATTCAGACCTAAACCGTTTTCTGAACAAGGCTGTAAACATGTTTATTATCGCTGCAAAGATCGTCTTTTTTGAATGGGTGTGTATGTGAAAGACAACTTTTAATTATTCTTACCATGAGCGTCTTGATTCAGGGATCAAATGACTGATTTCAACTTCAATCATATACTTAACTATTAATATGTTAACATTGAGAGCCCTATTATTTCTTGTATTGTGTCTTACCTGTTTCATACAACAAACTATATGTTAAAAAATGTGTCATACAATTTCAAAACACACCCGTTTATTGCATTTCGTTATTAGTTGCACAAACGATGAGCATGACACATTCAAAGCAACATATTATTGAAGACTATAGCAACACTGGTTACATGAAGGGATGGAGATTCAATATGAGTATGAAGATACCTTAATTTCCTTCATCCAATATTATACAGAAACACAAAAATGAGCAATTTTTATTGGGGAGTTTTCCTGAAGCATCGTTAATATAGTAGTTGCACGTTCCTTATGGAGTTTTGCATTGAAGTTTTTAATATTTGTTGCTCATATTGATTTACTTTGTTTGTTAGCCACATCAACCCATTTAAAAGCGAAGTCAAGCAACTTAGCAATTACAGCAAATTACAAAGTGGGCTGGCATCTAATCAACCACAAAACCTGCCTGCTGCATCTCACTTGATGGAGGTACAGCCCATCTGATAATGGGCGACTAGGTCCCAGAAATGTCTAGAGGCTCTGACACTCTGCACTGGTAGCAACAGTCATCACCTCCCTTACCCTTTTAAATGAATCCATTGATGCAATATCAGAGCTCAAGCATGAATTGATCAAATGAAGTCATAAAAGAGGGAGCGGAGTCAAAGTAAAATACAAATGAAATCAATTAAAAAAGGAAACCGGAGGAGCAGAAAAATGTCAGAGTAAAGTAAATATCTCCAGTCTGGTGTAATGTCACAAAAATGTTCATGTCCATGTCTGTGATGCCAGTGCCAAGCTAATCCTGTTAACTCCAGCAGTGGTGAAATTATCTTTATAATGTTACTCTTGTGAGACGAGCAGCAGAGAGCTGGGACAAGAGGGAGCTGCTGCCAAGGACCTCTGAGCAGGTGATACATGTAGAGAGTGTTAATGAGGCTCAGGTGGCCTAAAGTTATCTGTAATGTGTGGTTAAGAGTGGAGTGTTCTGGTGGCTCTGTTTGAAGATACCTGCATTGTAAATCACAGTTTTGATTGTGCATGTTGCATTCAGGGGTTACTTTACTTTAAAAGTTGCAGAACTGAAGTAGAAGACACTATTTAGGAAATTAATCTGCAGTTGGAGTTAAGTGTGTGTTACTGACATGTAACCTCAGGCAAAGCTAAATTACTCCAGTATGTTTCTCTGCTGTGGTAATGGTGGTGATGGTGGTAATGGTAGAGGGTTGTCAGACATGAAATGTGATCAAAGTCTGACCCTGTTAACAAGTCAAGTAGATGTGTTGAAGTTTGCCGGAGCTGTTCTCTATTTTCCGCAACGCCTCAGTTTCCCTGTTTTGTCCTCAGGCAAGAAGTACCAGGAGGTGTCAGAAAAACATGTGAAGTCTTTAATCATAGTACAAGCACACATTCCCCTCACACACAGTAAGCTGGTTGATAAGAATAATTGCATGTAGTGCTTTACTCCAAGGAGGCCTCTGTGTCTTCTTTGGAACATTGTGGGCTTGTCTGAGAGGAGGCGAATGGAAACAGACAGACTGAGAGGTAATGACACAAAGTGATAGAGCAGATCTATCAGGAGGAAATCATCTGTATCTCTATTCAAAAGTGTTTTTCCTCCTTACCTCCTTCCTTCCATCTCATCTGTAATAACCTCTTACCTTTTGTGATCTTTCCAGGCTCTGTTTTTCCATCATCTCTCCTCCCTCCTCTTTTACACTATGTGAGAATCTTTCTCCTGGACGTCTTCGTTGTTTACAGCTCTTTTCTTTTAACACACACTCGTCTTTTGCATTTTTGTGGAAAGCAGTGGATGTTTCTCTGTGCATATGTGTCACCACTGCCTGACTGTTGTTTTCTTGTCACTGTCAAAGTGCATCTGTTTCAAACCCTGTCTATATCTTTCGTATTTCCCCTTTTATTTATGCTGAAATCTTCTCTTTTTCAATCTATCCATGCTTTCATCCCATTTCATTCATGTCACTTTCTGGGAAATCATTTTACATCTTTCTTTCTTTTTGTCATCCATGTGCCTCAATCTTTCGCAGCTACATTTCAACCCCAAACATAGACAAAATTTGATTTGAAAGTAACATCTTCCCTTCTTTGTCCATTCTTTTTTCAATTTTCAACCAGATGAAAAGAACATTAAGCACTCAAGATCTTCATCTACTTCTTGAGATGCATTAGTAAAAGACAGAACACGCATTGACACCACATACCTGAAACATATTCCAAACAAATGGACAAAAAAAGCACAGATTACATACCTTACTTGTCTTATATACCCACAAATGGATAATTAAGACACTGTTACAATGCTGGATTTGTTGCATTAACACAGTAAGAGTTAAGCTTAGTTTATACCAAACGGCAACCTCTGGTCTCAAAATATGAAGCCCATGTGGAAGTGTTATAAGCTGCAATTAATCGAGCATCCCTTTGAGGCTGGCTGCAGAAACATCAAAAACACCCATTCAAAAAAGACGATCTTTGCAGCATTAATAAACATGTTTACAGCCTGGTTCAAAAACCAGCTTGGGTCTACGTAGCTAATTTCTGTATAATTTCCGCACAGACTGTACGGGGGATGAATTTTTTTCTAACGCAACGGTTCAGAAGATATTACGATTATGAGTTTTGCCCAAATAAGGAAATGACTGACTTGACTGACAGGCGGGAACACATAGCTATTGGCTAGGAGGCTCAAACCCCGCCTCTTTACCTCACACTACGTTTGGTTGAGTTCAGGATTACCGATATGGCTCTCGCAGACGATTGGCTTCAAAACAGCACTCTGGAACAGATGTGTGATTTCACGGATACTACGTCCATTATTGATATGGTCTATTGTTTATACTCCTGCGTTTGCCTTACGCAGCTGTGGCCGACACAGACGTTAGCACTACATACTTGTGCGTTGATGTGTCTGTGTCACTCTGCAATACTCTGCCGAAACACTTGAGGGCAGTGCGGTCTTTCTGATAGTCGGGTCACCTGTTTTCAGCCCCGCTACATTTTATGCTTGCTTTTTCACAGCGATTCCAAACATAATATGTTAATTTAGAGCGTTATAAATGCAAGAAATGCAATGTCATTGGGCGGGCCAATCACAGGGCTTGCTGTCCACATTGATTCAACATGTAGTTACATTTTTAAGGAGGTGCACATCGGTTATACGCGTTTGCCCCTGTGTTGGCATGGGGGCTACGCAGACCTATGCATGTAGGCTACAGTGTGGAGTTGACGCAGAAGTATCAACCAGGCTTTAGTGTTAAGGAAAGTTGGAATCAGAAGAGATGGGAAGTTTGAGACTTGAGCATTAAGTCACACACAAATATGACTCAAGACCATAGACTGTTTAAAATATGGACGTAGTATCCGTGATGTCACCCATCTGTTCCTGAAGCGCTGTTTTGAGGCCAATCGTCGGTGGGAGCCATATTGCTGCTGTCGAGCGATTGTGACGTAAAGAGGCGGAGTTTGAGCCTCCTAGCCAACAGCTACAGTGTTCCCGCAGTCAGCTGTGCCTCTCATTGGAAGACTCGTTATCTTAATATCTTCGAAATAGTCGCGTTAGAAAAAAATTCCTCCCCCTCACAGTGTGTGTCGATCGAGAAATGAGCTATACAGACTACACTCGTCTTTTGTACCAGGCTGTATACATGTTTATTTCTGCTGTAAAGATGGTCTTTTTCCCATTCATGTGTATGTGGGTTCCGGTACATCCGGAGCCAGCCTCAAGCGGATCATCGATGAACTGCAGTTTTTAGCACTTCCGCAATGGACTCACATTTTTAGACTGGAGATTTCTGCTTGCTCAAGACTCAACTTGGACTCGCCCCTCAAGGACTTGAGACTCACTGGAACTCCAGATTTGGGACTCAAGCACAAGTTTTTTGTTACGTATTTAAAGCTTACTAACATAAGCTTGGTGCACAGATTTAGCCTATTTGTCAAACTTGCACTGCATGTACACAGGCTGTAGTCCTTGCAACGGGTGGCCCAGATCCGACTCCAACCAGCAGCCCTTTATCATTCCCCTCTCTCTATCTCCCAGGTGTCCACTCTATCCACTGTCTTATGTACAAACCTTACATGCTGAATGTCATTCATCATTACCTAACATTCTGCATCTGGTTCGCAAGTGGCCACACTCCACAGATGACAGCATGACGAACACATCACCTACAGCTGCAACATTACAGTGTTTCCCACACAAAAGGTATTTTTCATACCATTAGGAAACTGATCTCAAGACAGCATAGTCATGGTGATGATAGTTTCAGAATGCAACATCTGCTGTCAGCACATTGATTTTATTTTGAATGCACATCTGAGATGGCGTCACTTCGCCACTTTGTGTTTGTGAACAGCAGACCTCTCACTCGTCAGCCAACAGCAGACCTCTCACTTGTCACCAAGCAGCTGTTCTGCCTCTTTTGTTTCTATCACCACTTCACAACATTTCTAACCAGACAGCATGAGAATTTATCTCATTTCCCAAAAGTACACTTCACATTCCAGTTTCCTGTCACAAAACAGGAAATAGGTACGTTCCTTTTCCTATCTCTATCCTAGTCTATCCCCTAGTTTGGGGATGGCTGAAGAGGAGATACCATGTAAAAACTGCAATTTCTCATACAGATTGAAAACTTTTGCTACCTCCCTAATAAATCCGAAAAACACTTTGAACCACTTTGCCCAGAGTTCTTCTTTTCCTGACCTCCAGTGGTGGTGTGTGGTCTATGATGGTTAATTTATAGAAGACTGTAAGGAATATCTCCTGCTCCCTACTAGACCTGCTTCAATATTCAATATAGACTAAGAACAAGTTGGCTGTTTCAGTGCATGGGGACCTAAATATTTAAATTCAAGCTAGGGGCTAAGATATATTTTTTTAACATCATATTGACGAAAGAGTGTTGGTCAAGGATTCCTAGTTAACTTTCACATAAAGCTGTAGCAATCTCTACTTAAGCCTTTTGTTTGAGCATGAAAAGCAAACAACTTCCACTCATTTATGAACATGTTATTCAGTTTTCACTTGTTTTTGTAGCAAATTGTGCACTGTATTTTTATGAGAGGTTGCAAACAGTTCATTTGCAAATTTAACGCATTTTTTGACACACTAGAATGTAATAGAAGTTTTCTGCTTGCGTAATATCTAGTCAAGGAACACAGCTTTTAATCAAAGCAGATGTTAATCAGACTTCTATTCAGCTCTGATAGAGATGATGATCTTAGGGAGAGGCTAAATCAGAGAACACAAGAATAGAGGTTTTTAATACCATGTAATCACACAGTGTGAACACCCAAGGGTGGGATGGGGCCCTTGGGCTTCACTGGCAGAATGACACTCAAAGAGGCGTCAAAAGACCCACCTACAGGTGAGGGACTCCTTGGGTGTCACTTGCAATGTGGCATGAAAAGAGGTACCAAAAAGTGAATGAAAATACTTCAATTTACCACAAATAGAAAACCAGCAATGATGTAAAATGATTATAGACATAAATACAAAAGAAAGAAAGACATAAAAAGATGCAACAATGTTGCAACTGTTACTGTTAAACATTCTTACTCAACTCCATGGTAAATGTAGAAGGACAATGTCTGTATCGTGCAAGACATTGTTTCATATCCGTCCAGTCTCTTGACGTATTGTCACTCCCTACATTGGTTATAAAGTGTCACTTATGCACTGTGAGGAATTCTATCTTTTTCTGCTGTCCTGGAAATACTGCAGCTCATAAATCTCAATGAAATCCAAAGACTTGTTCCGTCTTATGTACACATTCAGGCTCACACTCTTGTTTCAAATATTGAAGAAGGCATCAATCAAATTAATAGATCATTGCAAAAAACTTCCTGCAAGTCCATATCAATTCTGCACACACTCAGAAGACAACACACACTCGTATCCTGACATTTTCCCTCCAACCGGACAACCTCGTCTATATACACAATATGAATGGTGATGACGGCATCAAATATAGATCCTCATGTCCACGGTCAGATTATTGTGCATCATATAGAAGCTATAGGACTGACAGCTCTACGTATTTAACACAGATAGAGAGGAGAATGGACGAGAACAAACTGAAAGTAAAGAAAAGCAGCAGGGATGGATGTAAGGACAGGACTGACGAAGACATGGTGGGCATTGAATAGCATGACCCTTATCAACTGTGATTCATCTTGTACACTGTAAAAGGATGGCTACTGTTCACATTTTGTTTCCTTGCCTGTCTATTGTCATCTTAGTCAGCCATCTCTTTTCACTCCAACTCTCTTTTTCTCTCTCAAACAGGATGAATTGAAAATAAAAAGCCATCATAAGTTGTGTTCTTTTCCAAAGTACCTTGTCTTGTATTCTCTTATCCTTCTGTCTCTGAACTAGCATTAGCCTGTAAACTAAGTGAATCTATGTGGTTAACATGGACACATCTTTTAGTTTCTTGTCTTCTGTATTGTTACATTTATTAACTTTGAATTTTTTGCTTACTTAATAATACTATCTTCCATGTTTTGATAGATATCTAATATCTTAAGCAATTTTGAACTGGTTTTGGAAAAGTGACATACAATTCAGATTATTATTATTATCATTATCATAACTACCATTATTTACTTTATTGCAAAACCCAAAAAATTCCTCCTACTTACCACTCTGTACTGAATGTTCTATGACAGTCAGCCTTACTGCACACACACACAACCACACACACATCAGCCTATAATTTACATGCCATATCATACATAGATACATTAATGTACTTGTTTATAAGGTTGTAGGGAGACTGTCTCTGTTTTTTTGGTTACCCCGAAACCCTCTACCACAGACACCTGCCCAGTAACTAACCCCGTAGTAGCAGACGCCATTGTGAGCACTACCTCAGGCTGATTTATACTTCTGCTACTCCCCTACGCAGCAGGGGCTGACGCAGACATGAGCACCACATACTTTTGCATCGGTGTGTCCGTGTTGCGCAGCAATTCTCCGCCGAAACGCTTGAGGGCAGTGCGGTCTCTCTGATAGCTGGTCGCTTCCTTACGGCCCCGCTACGATCTCTGTTTACTTTTACACAGCGATTCAGAGCATGTTATGATAATCAACAGCTGATACATGTTGCTGTTTATCATACAGACATGATTACAGGGAAAAATAGAGAGGAGGAGATGAAATACACGGCCGATGTGCGGCCAATGTCCAGGATCCTGGAAGTGCAGTAAATGTGGGAAACACAATGCCACTGAGCGGACCAATCACAGGGCTTGTGGCCCGCGTCGATCCTACGTGTAGTTACATTTTGGAGGAGGTGCATGTCAGCTATGTGTGTAGCCCTCTGAGTAGGTACGGGAGCTACGTAGACCCCCGGCGTAGGCTACGCCGACGATTTGACGCAGAAGTTAAAATCAGCCTTTACTTGTGCATAGGAGTGACCGTGTTGACCTGTCATACTCCACCTGAACACTAGTGGGCAGTGTGATTGTTATGCAAGTCAGATCACCTCTTTCCGATACCTCTACGTTATTAACGGGTTCTGTGCAAAGGAAACGATGGCAACTCTGAGCGTATTATGTTCATTTGGAGCTGATAAATGTTCCACCCTGCAATCACACTCAATTATTACAAAGACAAAAGAGTTGTTGGAGGAGATGGAATGCATGGCAGATGTATGGTCCATGGCAATTTTGGTAATGTTGTAAATACCCAGTGGACGAATCACAGGGCTTTCAGTCCCTGTTGTTTCAAAGAATGGTTAGGTTTTGGAGGAGGTGCACGTCAGGGTACTTCTACATAGGAACACAGCTACATGGCCCAACATCGTATACTAAGTAGGGTCCCTTCACATTAAATATACAGACATAATGTTGAATTGACCCTCTCAGCTGAATTCTGGCTCAAGTGCTTCTCACATATAACGGGGCTGAGTCTTTAGTTGTATGCAATCAAATGCCATGTTGCTGATTTAGCATCAAGTCAAGCTAACATAAAGTAGTGCAGATGATTACTTGTCATTATTTGCTTGTGACACACATGGCTGACCTCGCTGTAACCTCTGCTCAGGTCTCTGGACATCCAGGCTACTTTATGACTTTCTTGTCCCTGCCTGAACTCATAATGTCCTCACCAGCCCTACAGTTAGAGTCCTGGTCAGAGCCTGAGTAAATCAGGTCTGTACTCCATTCATCACTGCCCTCTATCATTCCTGGGTCCAGCGGTGTTCACTGCTGACTGGGATCTGTTGAGTTTTGTTCTGTTGTCCTCCAGCCAACTCCTATCATACGTCTTAACTAACGTAAGCAACTGCTTAACTTTTTTAATTTGAGTAAAAACTTAATTTCTGTTGGAAATAGCCATTTTTTAAGAATGTACTATGAACTATGTTCACTTGAAATTAACAATCTAAATAATAATGCTTCATTTGTGCTCTGTCTTTTTCTCTCATCAAAAAGGGCCATCATTTTTTCATCTTTTTTTCAGACTTAATTTTGTATTATTATAAAAGATCCACCACTATTATAGCTAAATGTGTTCCTATGAAAGTATTCCACATTGGTTGTTTTTTAACCAGACACACATGAACTCTGTGCCATCATCTCTGAGTCTCTTCACCACACAAACCAGTGTACCTTTCTTTTCTTCCCTCCTTGAGTGTCACCTGTTATGGTCTCTGTGCTAACTTGTTACACCCTTCTTTTATCTCTGTCTTTTCATTCTTTGCCCCCAACTCTTTCTCTCCTCGTTTCACTTCCTCAGAAGACAAAAATAGGAGGAGAAGGGTGGCTGTCTCTTGCCCTCCTCCCTCTATCCCTAACTTCCCTCAATCAGCCTCCTCTCCCCTCTTCTCTGTGCTTTTCTCTCCCTGCCTGTCTGCATGTTCTCTGGCTCACTCCCCCCTTCCTCCCCTCATCTCTCTCTGCAATGCAGTATCTGTGTCAGCCATCGGTAGGAAAAAACTGTGCTTGTGTGTGTGTGTGTGTGTGTGTGTGTGTGGGACACACACTAGCAGCTGGACAAAAAGTGAGATGGATAGCATGCATTCATCTCTCTTGTCTTTCCTCCTCTCCCTGTTTTTCATTCATCCTATCATCTGATTTGTATCTACTACTTGTTGTCTCGTTTTAGAGATTATCTGATTCCCTCTTTGTGTATTTTTCTCCTCTTTTCTGTACTATGCTTTTATCTCAACTCTTCCTTTCATGCCATGCTTGTGTTAAACAGGCTCACAATCAGTTCAATCATTGAGACCAGCCTTTAGGAGTACTACACAGTACTCACAGTAAAAAAAGTTCAGTGGATCTAGAGGGAGCTTTCTATTTTAACGGCACTGTAGTTTCACTGATGGAGGGATGAGCAGGGCTGCGTTTCAAACAAGAATCTGAACACTAGATATTCCTTAACATTCCAATTTCTACAAATTATATGTACTAAATGAAAATTCAAAATCAGCAAAACAAACTCCCTTTTCTCATCATTGTTTGCAGTTGGAGTAGCAACTTGAGATTAAGTGAAAGATATGTGTGTATCACTCGAAGGAACTCAGACAAACAGAAACCTGATGGATTTATATACAGTACAGGTATTTCCACTGGCTGTTGTGGCAAATGCAGGATCCACTGTCTTTTTGGAATTCCCTATGATAGCAAACAATATTATGCTTAGCTTGGCCTACAGTGAAGAAACTACAGTGATGAAAATTAAGTTTTTTTTTTGTGATTATAATGGAGAATACATCCTGAGTGGGATGGATTTTATTATTTGTTGTACAGTACCAGTCAAAAGTTTTGACACACCTTCTCATGCAATGTTTTTATTTATTTATTTATTTATTTATTTATTTTCAACATTGTAGATTAACACTGAAGGCATCAAAACTATGAAATTATATGGTTTTCCCATAATATGGATTATAACAGTCTTCAAATAGGGCTATCCATTGTGTAGTAACCCTACCTCTGAATAACACAGCTGATGGTCTCAAACACATTAAGAAAACACTGGTAGTTTACCAATGTCTAGATAATTTTCAGTGATGTTCATGAATGTTAAATGGACGTTTTTATTCTTTGTTTTCCTTTAACTTTATTGGTAGGAGAATTTGAGGAGACAGGAAATACAGGGAAAAGTGAGTGGGAGTCATATGCACCTGAAAGCCAGGGGTCAGTCAGCATGTGTGGCATGCAATATAACCACTGAGCACAGCCTGCACAGATGCCAATATTCTCCTCTGACTATTTTTTGTAATACCTTTATGATAATGCATGATGAATAATTCATGTGTGGTTAAATTAAATAAAAGTAGTATGTGATAAGGCCTGGAAAGGGTTGTCATTTGGGTTCCAATGGTTAAAGAAAGAAAATGTAGGGATCATCCCCTGTGACCAGCCTGAGTCCAAATCAACTGGCCATCCATGGCTTCAAGGAATCTTTTAAACATTGAATACAGGTTGTTTGGTTGCTCGTGACTAGCTCTGAACCTGTACTCTGATGAATGGCATGGAGACACTACAGGTATGAAATAGTTTGAACAGGGATATTTACCTCTTCAATTTATGGCCTTTCAATAACTAATATACTGCAACCTAAGCTTATCTAGAACATGTATTGCTGACTACAGATCTTTAACAGGTCATGGCATGCACTGTACAGCAGCTGCAGAACAGGGAGAGTCAAAATTCTCACTACAACCTGCTTACATACGTCACACACAAAGGTTACCCCCCAAAGGGAGGCCGGCTAATAACGTAGCAGCAATAATTACCCACTCCAAAGGTCACTACAAAGGTTCCCACAGACTCATACAACAGTAGATCAGTGTTTGCCTGGTGCTTTACCTTGAGATTAGCAGGTGAAAACTGAGCTCTTGGCTTTCATTTATCTGCGTCATAAAAGTGTTTTGTGCGATTTTAATAATTAGCCTATTTTAAATTATTCATTGACAGCAACAAGGGAAATGTTAGTCATCTGTTTTCGAGCTCAATCTCTCCAACATTGTTACTAATTTCATGTCTCATTATGTGCTCATTATATTCAAGTCCTGCTGTTTTCGTGGCTCACTGGCTAATCCATGCAGATGCAGACCAAACCATCAGAAACCCAGCTGGACTGAACTCAGCTAATGATTGAGGTAGCAGTGTTATTTTCCAGTCAATTTCTTTCTTCTCTCTTTCCTTAACCCTCTGAACACTCCTGCACACAGGCACGTACATGCTAGTGTTAATGACCATGGTATAGAGAGAATAGCTAAACAACGTGGGTGTTAATGGCTGGGTGACAGCACACAGTCACATCCATTGAGACATGAAATGTCACATCTGCAGGGCCTGATGTGTGCGTGTGTATGGATGGGTCAGGTAAAGGACAAAGTGTGAAAATAGAAACTGCTCTGCTTCTAATTTCATAACATGACAAGGCAGACTGTGTCCATAAAATGAAAAGACCTACCACCTGCTCACATTTTCAAAATGACAGGACCGTTTAAGAGCCTGGCCTCGCTAGAGCAGAGTATAAAGTTAAATTGGTTAGGTATTAGAGTGCAAGTCCATGTAATGATGAACTGTACGGTTTTTAAGATATGGGCTAAAGCTCACTGCCAGCTGGTGAAGTGATGCTTTCTCATATTCTGCTCCCAGGGTATTCCTGCAGGAATATGCTGGATTAGTTTGCTGAGTCCTGGTCAGTGTCTATGTTAAAGAAATGAAAGTGCTCTTTAATGATCATCAAACAGATTTCTTAATTTAATTTTCAGTACCGACATTAAAGGGCCAAAGCAAATTCCAGTCTTATTATAACCTACTTGAATACAAATATTAATTTAAAAATATTGGAGTAGTACATATCCTGACTTTTAATGTGTAGTGTGGGTCAAACTGAAGGTCTGTGTGATTAAAAAAAACAATCTTGTCCTCCATAACTTCCTGCTTGCTCGATTACATTAGCATTAATGGCCTGAGTTTAAGCAAAGCAGTCTGATGGTCCACCTCCGTATACCAGCCATGGATTTCTATTCCTAATTGTATGCCATGTAATTGTGTTCAACAACCGTTCAAGTTATTCAGAGGATGAAAACAAGTGAAATAAAGATCAAGTATATTAGTAGTGCTAACATGAAGCTGACTTTCATTCTTCTGAGTAAAATGGTTTGAAACTGTTGGATGGATTGCAAAGAATGAATTGTCCTTACTTGGATTAACTCCCAACTTTTTACCCACTAACTTCCTTCAGGTAAAAATTGCAATGCGCCGATTAGTCAATTTCAGTGGTGGACAGTAAGAGAGTGAATTTACTTGAGTACTATACTTAAGTACTTTTTTGGATTATCTGTACTTTACTTGAGTATTATTTTTGGAGGAACATTGCTTTTTTTTTTTTTTTCAGTTTAATCCGGTTTTATTTTACTTTGGGTTTAAGACATTGGGAGACACTAGTATCTTTTTTCTCTTTTTTTCTTTAAATATTTTATTTCTAAACACTTTTTATACATTTATGGAACTTATTACTTTTACTCCACTACATTCAGAAGACAATTATTGTACTTTTTACTCCATTACATTTCTATCAGCGCTCTAGTTACTCACTACTTTTGCTCTGAGGTCAGCTCATGAATTGCCTTCTCTTTTCTGAAATCTGATCCCTAAGACAGTAAAATGGAGCGCCGCCTGCAAGCTAGTTCAGGCAGACAACTCGAGCCGCGCTCATCATACAGACACGTCACCACCTCTCCATCAGCTGATCTCAACATCCTCATTCGGCGGTCTATTTAAACGGCAAGTCTCCCTGTCTCTGCCTCTGCTTGCAGTGCTCCTGCTGTTCTGCTCAGTGCTGTGTGAAGTTTGTCCCCACCTCCTCCCCGGCTTCCACCTGCGGGCTCCGAGGGGGGTTAGTCCTATCTCATTGCTCCTAATGTCTGCATTTAAATAATCTACGAGGAGTAATGAAATTCGGAGCCCACACGCCAAACACAATACTGTATGCTGCAATAAACGTATTAAGTAAACGTGAGTTGTCTGACTGAACTGTGTTTGTGTAGTTCTGTTTGTCTCAGTGGTTTAGCCGTACCTGTATATCATACGTCTCCACGGTTGAACATGGAGCAAACACAATTCTCCACCTGAGCACATATCTTCATCCTGTGTTAGAGATTTTTGAAATTAAGAACAATACATAGCATTTGTAATGTTCATCCTGTTTCTGCGCAAACAGACAAAAATTCCCTGTCCAACCTGAGAAAGTATGTTGAGCTACGTAACATTTGTTTCATTCCAGATGAGCATTTAAAACTAAGTTTTTTGAGCGTGGAGTAACTTAGTTTCTGTTTTTGTTCCATGGTATAGTTTTTAGAGATTTCAAGTAATGGTTCTTAGATAAACATGATGTAACCTAATGACTAATTGGCTGCATATATGTATTGTGAAAATACAAAGTTTAGAGATTTTTTAAGAAGTACTTTGAATACTTAAGTATTTTTAAAAGCAAGTACTTCAGTACTTTAAATCAAGTAATAATTTGACAGAGCAACTTCACTTGTATTGGAGTAATATTTGGCACGTAGGATCTATACTTTGACTTAAGCAATGAAGCTCTGTACTTTGTCCAAATACCTGTTAAGTGAGTGACATCCCCTTCCTTCTCAGCAGGATTTATCGTTCAATCAAACAATTAATCTTTATTTATACAGCTCCACATAACAACAAATGTCATCCCAAGACGCTTTACAAACAGAGCAGGTCTAGACCGTACTCTGTTATCTTATTAAAAAATACCCAATATCAAGACAGGGTAAGATCCAATTCCATTTTACAGACAGGACTCAGTCTGATCTCATCTCAATCCACCATGAGCAGAGAACTTTGCAGTATTTAGCAAGTTACAGTGGCAAGGACAGACTTCCTTTAACAGGCAGAAACTTCGAACAGAACCAGACTCATGTTAGATAGCCATCTGCCTCGACTGTATTGGGGTTGGTAAGAGGGATAAAGGAGATGACGAGAGAGAGATGATAGTTGTAGCAGCTGGAGTCTGGCAGGTTCACAGCAGCAGGCCATCAACAGCAGCAATCTATTGCTAATCATCAAAAATGACCATTTAAGCATGCTAAACTGAGGTTTTGGGATGGAAGACATCATATCTGCTAATAACACGTTAGCACTGTGAGCCTGTTTACTAAACTGTTTTCTTATACTCTATTAAATCATGCATAAATGAAGGTCTGATTAGTCAGGAAAAGTAATATTAGAAGAGAAACTGAAATTTACTTCTACAAGGCATAGGTATATTTTTCTTCTTCTTGACATTGCACAATGACTTTACGGATAACTCTTGTGGTTGTACTGACTGGACTTTTGGTACAGCAGCTCCAAAATCCACTGATGTTAAACACTATTTGTAAGTTGTAGTCCTGCACAACATTTGAGTTTATCTGTAAATTTAGCCATCCTCCAGGTTTGCATGATGCTCATGTCCAGAGGGAGATTCAAATAAAACCTGAAAACAACACAAAGAATCAACTATTTTAGGCTATGATGTTCTCATTTTGACAGCCATTATATTATACTGCCAATTTCAGAGCTCTCTGTATATCACATGAGGGAGCTATTCGGTTGTTAAATCATAGCTAAATTATTCCATTCCATCTGTCACAAATAGGGCTGATAGATGACAGATAGAGGCAAGCGAACAGTTCATTTTAGAAGAGATTAGATGGAGAAAGACAGCTTTGACTATTTGTTCTCACAATGAGAGAGCTCTGCTACCTCCTATTCATCTATCAATCTCTGTCAATCACCATTTCCTCCTGTCTCCTCTTCTGTTTTCAATCATTCAACCTGGAGGCCTGTCTGTATCGGCTCCATCTATGAGTCAATGCAGCTTTCCTTCAGTCTTTTGCTATCAACATCCATCCTCTGTTCTCTCCATCTCACTCCGTCAGTCACAGCCTTTAGGCGGACCAGAGAGGCTGCAGACAGGTACAGAGCTCCATTCATCCATCATTCATCTCTGTCAACCTACACACTCTGACTTGTGTCTTGTCTTGTGTCAAGAAGATGAGCCTTAACTAGCCAATCATCCAAGGTGTCTAAAAGGTCAGAGGTCACGGAGACAATAGAATCGAGCTGACCATTCCACGTTTCAAAACTCCAATCAGTGTGTGTGTGTGTGTGTGTGAGAGTGAGAGAGAGAGAGAGAGAGAGAGAGAGGGAGTATAGTTGTGTATGTTAGAGTGCATGGTAGAGTGTATGCAACAGAATAGTTGTGAAAGTCAGAGAGTAAAGCGGCGTGTGTGTGTGTGTGTGTGTGTGTGTGTGTGTGTGTGTGTGTGTGTGTGTGTGTGTGTGTGTGTGTGGTATAGTGGTGTGTGAGAAAGTATGCATTTTGGCCTCCATGGCCTCTCATATGTTTCTGTTTATTCAACTAAAGTCTTTACTCAGAGCAGACGTGTGGCTGTGAAACAAATGCTTGCCCTGGTTCTATTCTGCAAAGTTAAACCCTAACATTATTAATCTCATGTCTTTGTTATCTTGTGACATGATTCAGTGTTTTTGGATGATTTTTCCCCCTCAATCTGTCAAAGTTGGCCTCCTCACAACACATAAAGGAGAGGTGTCAGTCATTATTGACAAAACAATTAAAAATGACTGCTCCGTTTTCACACATCACAGTAAAAACCCTGCTCACAGTATGATAATGTTTTCATTTTTCTTTCAGATCACTTTCAAAAAGACAACACCACTGACCAGGACAAGGAGCCTGAGCAGCACAGGTGCGTCACTAGCAGGAGGGATAGGTAATACAAATGCTAAGCACACATGACTAGCTTGTCTTCACTGAAAGTTCAAAGCAGTTAGCCATCCCTCCCTCCTCCTCCTTTTATTATTCTTCACTATTTTCTTATTCTCCTTTCCTTTCTGAAGGTTATTGAGGAGTCAAAGTCTGTAGTTCAATGTCATATCTTTGATACACAATTCAGACTGTCTGATTATCAGTTAGTTTGCAATCTGAAATGTGAGGCCCTTTCTAATTCCACTTAAAGTAATCACAGCTGGTGAAACAAAAATATTTTGAAGCATGTTTTTGTTGTTATAAAAGCCACAGAACTACAGGACAGTACTAAATGTGAATTACACCAGTGCTAATCACCTCCAGATAAAAGCGCTTCAATGTTTGGTGTTTACTCGCTTTACTGTCGCAAAGATCGGGGAGGTCGAAGAGATATAATCAGTTTGTCCTATATTTTCCAGAATTAATGAACTTCTGCCAATCCATACATCACATCTGGAGTCCAGATCTTTCAACTCCCGCTAATTCATCCGTGCATATGAATTTGCTTCCTTTGAGCGTATCGCGCCATTCACGCTGCCTGACCAGATCCTGCGTCTATTTGTGTCTTAACATTGACTTTACATGTAATTCCCTTGCGTTTGTTGTGACGGCCCCATTAAGTGGTCTTGAACCTTGGTAGGAGGAGCAGGTGTCCTCCCCAGGAGCATTTTTTGAAAATCAACCTCTATTTTGAAGCTATATGCACAAATAATAATATGAGATGTGTACTCTTGGATCCACACCTGCTGTAATTAAAAAAATAATGATTAGAGTTAGAATTTAAGCAACAGGAACATTAATCAATATGAATACCATTTTCAGAAAGCCTTGAGTTAATGCAGTGTAGTGTCTGCACGATTTACCTCTCATCATCTGCTGCTACTCTCTCATTTCTCTTTCTCCATCATCTGCTGGTGTTAATGTTCCCTACCATAATTAAAACTGAAAATACTCTGTCTTCACCAGACATTACATAGATCTGATTAGACTTGAACACCACAGAAATACAACACTATGCTCATGTTACAGGATTCACTCAAATTACCTGACTGACAACGAAAGTAGCACTTCATGTCACCAACACTGTTATTTTCTCTGCCAGGTTGACTCTGTCCACGATCGCAATTATGAAATTGACAGAAATCTGTCACAGCAATGGAGAACTTTAATCCCTGTAAGACAGCTCCAGTGCTCAGAGAGTCTCTAACAATGCAAATATGGATGCTGTGAACAGGGGTCCTTTGAGGTGAAATAACAGAGCTAAAAAGATGAGAAACAACTAAAAACACATTAAGTAGATAAAGTATTTTCTAGGAAGGGGAGACCTTTTTTCCTCTTTCTTAAATATGGTTTCGTAGAGGATGAAACACAATGAACCTTATCTCAAACATAGATAAGGCTGCTTATTAAATTAACTATCCCCTTTTTCTAGGGATAAACTCACGACACTTTCAAAAGAATTGTAAGACATTCAGGGCCTGCCATTCTTCTGAATTGTCTTCCATATGTTTCATATACACATTGCAAGATTGCACATTTAGATTCATCCTCACAACTGCAGGCAGTGTGTTGTTTAGGAGAAGGGAGGGAGCCTGAGGAGACTATGCAGGGAGAGGATGCTGAGGTGTCTTTACTTATAGTGACTTGCTATTTAAAATCATGATTAATTACCTTTTTAATATGTTGACAGATGTACAGGGAAATTGCTGTATGCACATGATTAGACCTTATGGATAAGGTAGGATGAGCTGAGATATATACAGAGGTTAATGTAAAATGATCTATTATCTCTTAACACGCCTGTCAGGACAAGACTTAGGATCAACTCGGTCATCATGGCTGAAGATATACTTGGCGTGTATGAGAGCATTAGATTGTGGTTGCGTAGCTTATGTGTCAGCAGCAGATAATGAACTTAATAAGATGGATGTGGAGCAAATGCAAGGACGACGAATAATCAGTGGAGAAGTATCCTCAGGTATTGGCATGCAACATGAATAGGCGGCGATGCTATATATTGGAAAGATTGCTGATTTGCTTGATGTACCTGAAGGGGCACAGCGACCCTGCAAAAAACACCCTGTAGAAGTGTTGGTAGCACAGGGAAAGATAAGTTGACACTTTGAATGTGGAGTCTTTGACTTGGTCTAATGTTATAAATGTCATTACTAAAAGTTACTACAGGAGTAAATATCTTAATATTACCATAAGTCTTGTGATGCACTTGGACACATCAGTGATAGTACCTGATGTCACAGGCGGTTTCAGGTTTTTCAACTCTATACCCCCTCACCCCCAGGTGACCCGACCGAGAGTGATCAGTTCCCGGCCTGTCTCCCACAAGCATTGGACCACGGCTTGTCCCTGGTTACCCCCAGCCATCTTGATACCTTTTCAGAAGTCTCAGAAGCCATGCTGATTGTTTGTCTCCAAATAGGTAGGTGATTCCAAAAAGCAGAAAAATATGTTAAAAAAGGACTTACTGCTTACTTACCGCTGACTCAAAGGACACAAAGACAGGAGAAAAGGTGGGTTGAACAGAATAACCAATGCACTGAGCACACTGTGAGTCTTCTACAGCATCATATGAGGCTCTGTCCTCATTATGTTTTTGTATTTAACATTTAACAGCATTACATTGACATCAGCGTTACTGAAAGGCACATGAATGAGCCTATTCTTAACTTGGTGTGGCATTGTAGGTAGGCCTACCACAGCTGGCCTATCAAGAATGACAACTCTCCTTGTCTCAGTTTTTGTACAAGGAGTCAGCTTCTCCCAGTGGCAGCTGGCCAATAGAGGGCGCTAGGATGCCACCCCACCACCCACCACATTACCTTCAATAAAACATACAGAAATTAAATTAAAATGAAATTATAAAATAATATTCTGAATATATTTTTAGATGAGCAAGATAAATATAATAGTCAACGATGAGTGTAGTTGTTTCGTTCATCTGTGTTGTCTGATTGGTGACGTGTTTTCCCCCTGGGCGCAAAATTCTTTGGCCATACAACCTTGTTATAAGTTGTTCATGTGCAGTAGCTCCTCTTCAATAAAAGAGATAGGACCCTGTCTCTCGCTCTTGGCGCAGGGAAGCTGTGCCCAGAGCTGAATTCAGCTGGATTTACATACCACCACCCTCCCGTCATGGGTCCGACATCACAGCCAAGCCATCTTTCATAAAGTGCGGCTGATTGACAGGTTGAGCCACGGCAGTTGGAGATGATCGGACAGAGATGCAGAATGGAGAAAGAGAAATTAAATAATTCAGTGAAATCACTTAAGACATCACCTTTTGAGAGGCGAATGTACCAGGAGAAGCTTGACGTGAAAGAGCGCGGACCTGATCAGCCGAACGTCTCAGTTAATCAGCAGTCCAAAGACAGAGGGAGACAATACACCCGGTCTGGACCAGGGGTGCAGCTCGCTCGGCTGGAAGTGAAGCTTCCACCAAAGCGTCTGCCCCCTGGTGGCTGGCTGCAGTATAGGTCAAAAACTCCTACTATTAATTTGAATGTGGCTGCAGTCAAACTTTAAAAAATAAATACACATCATACGAATGTTTCTCACATCCCTATGCTGTGGTGATATGTAGTTATTATTTGACTGTTTTGCGTTCAAGGTCTCTTTTTTCTGAAATATTTATTTTGTGTTAGTTATTAGAGGTTAAAAAACCGGGGTTTTACTTCCGGGTTTGTTTTGATTGACAGCTGCCGTAGAGGGAAACTCCATAGGATCTTGTGACGCTACGCTGTAGGGCGGAGCTAGTTACCGTGGCAACACAGAAATTTCCATGGCAACACAGAAATTCTGTGGCTTCGCAGACTGTGGTTGCACAATGGCTGTGCCCTGCAGCGAGGTTTTTTGGCTTCAGAACCGTACAACGGGAAAAGGCGGAGCAACGCTGTCCATTTTTATTTACAGTCTATGGTCTGGACCTGGTTTAGCAACAAGGCTTGGCTAACTGCATGTAGTGAGGATAAGGCTTTTTGGTATATGTCTATTTTGGATATATAGCACCCCCTTGAGAAAACTCCATCAGCCGCCACTGGCTTCCCCTAACACTGGTTTAAGAAATGATGAATGCATGATGCAGTATTATATAAGACTTGTCACCACTTCCATGCTGGTGATGACATAGTTGATGAGCATTAGCAAAACCCTTCATATAGCTGCTCATGAATATAATGACTACAGAGAATGTAAGAAGTCTGACTGCTTTCAGTCATTCACCAGCTTGTCATCACAAAAGGTTGACAAGCTGAAAATTGAAAGAAACCTTGAGCATCTAAATGTTAAACTCCCCATTTTGCTGACAGGTGCAAGAAAGTAATACAGAAAACCGGATGTGGTAAAGAATGCTTGGAATTTTAATGAGTTGTTTAAACTTATTTTCAAATACAACCCAGACATATTTAAAAAGCCAATTCTGACTAAAAAGCTCAGCCATGACATCCAAAATGACCTATTGATTGCTGCAGCCATGCTTTGCATACACCACAGCATAGTCTGCTTAGTAAGTGCTTTAATAGATTTTGGCGAGCCACACAAAACAGTTTGAAAAAAGGGATCAGGGTATAAACATACTGTAATTATTCTAGATTAAGCTCCTCAATACATACATAATTGATTGCCTTTTGCTGTTGCAAACTTTCTTGGTTCTTTTTGTTTATTGCTAATTACTCTGTGCAACTGTACACGCAGAGCAAGGGTATCACATGGATATAAAGAAGTCTGTGCAGGTTGAGGATATTGCCTTAAGAATCTGCTTCTTAGTTCTCCTATTTTTTTGCATTCTGTCAATCTTAGTCCTTCACATTTCCTCCTGTTCCTCCTGCCACTCTCTAACTCTTAACCATGTTCCCTCTTATTTCCCTCTTTTCCTGACCCTCCCCACCCACCCACCCCTTACCAATCTCCAGTTCCATCATAATTGTCATATCTCCTTTGTTTTGTTGCAAGTTTGTTCCAGTTGCCATTAGCCTTGTAGATCTCCTTTGCCTTTTGGTATTTTTGACCCTGATTGGAAGTTATCCTGAGCCTGCCAAACTGCTCCAATCAATCAATCTTTATTTATATAGCACCAAATCACAACAAATGTTATCTGAAGACAATTTACATCAGAGCAGGTCTAGGCTGTACTGTTAAATTATTAACAAAGACCCAACATCAAGACATGATAAGATCCAATCCCACCATGAGCAGAGCACTTTGCAGCATTTAGCAAGTTTCAGTGGCAAGGACAAACTTCCTTTTAATAGGAAGAAACCTCGAGCAGAACCAGACTCATGTTAGACAGCCATCTGCTGTGACCGCGTTGGGGTTGGACAGAGGGATGGAGGGAGATGAAGAGAGAGAGATGATAGTCGTGAGATGGATAGTAGTAGTTGTAGCAGATGGAGTCTGGCTCGTTCGCAGCAGCAGGCCGTCTACAGCAGCAATACTTCTTGGGGCGTTGGATAGCACCGCTGAAGAGGGGCGGAAATTGTGAATGTGGGGCGTAGAGAGGGGGAAGATATGCAGCAGATGGTTGAGGCTGAGAGTTGAACCAGCAACTGCTGCAACCATAACTAAAGCCTCTGTATATGTCGGGCGTTCTTGAACCGCATGGCCAACCCCGCAACAGGCTTTCAAAGGGAATGGGAGGTGAGTCTCTGGTTTGATTCCTCTAATGCAGGGGTTCTCAAACTTTTTGGAGCCAGGGACCCCTTACAGGTGAGAGAATTGTCCAAGTACCCCCTCATAATTGTAACACAGATTAAGCACATTAGTGATGTGTCATGATCAAAAGCTGCGGCTCTGAGAGCCGATGCTTTATAGTGAATCAGAAGAGTAAGCTCGCATTGAGGGAGAGTCGGCTTCCAGTTTTTTCCTTTCGCTGCTTAGCTCTCACAGTGCTCAGCCCCAGATTTGCTCACAGCAAAACTTTGTTTTGATTGGTCAGCATTGCGGCCATGCGACCGATCACGTGAGGATATAGGATTCAGGTGATGGAGGGGAGGCTGTGTATCATGGCTTCAGCTGTTCCTCCTGAGAGGGTTAGGGTTAAGGTTAGGGTTCTTCTCAAAAACAGGGCAAATACTCACTGAGAGGAGAAATCGAATCAGCCCATCCAAGCTGAGGTATCAGATTTTTCTCAATGCCAACCTGAGGACATTGATAATGTTTGCTCCAGTTTGGTTCTGGTTCTGTTTGTTTGAGTTGGTTCTGGTTTTGGTAGCTTGAGTTTGGTCCTGGTTCTGTTTGCTTGAGTTGGTTCTGGTTCTGGTTCTGTTTGCTTGAGTTTGGTTCTGGTTCTGTTTGCCTGAGTTCAGTTCTGGTTCTGGTTCAGTTTGATTCTGGTTTGGTTCTGGTTCGGTTCTGGGTTCAGCTCTGGTTCGGTTCTGATTCAGTTTGGTCCTGGTGTAATTCTGGTTTGGTTCTGGTTTGGTTCTGGTTTGGTTCTGGTTTGGTTCTGGTTCGGTTTGGTTCTGGTTTGGTTTGCTTGAGTTCGCTTTGGTTCTGGCTCGGTTTGCTTGAGTTTGGTTCCGGTTCTGTTTGCCTGAGTTTGGTTCTGGTTCTGTTTTCATGAGTTTGACTCTGGTTCTGTTTGTTTAAGTTTAGTTCTGGTTCAAACCCTAACCCTAATCCTAACCCTAATCATAACCCGAACCCTAACCTAATTACAACCCTAACCCTATTCCTAACCCTAACCTTAACTTAATCATAACCCGAACCCTAACCTAATTATAACCCTAACCCTAATCACAACCCTTACCCTCATCACAACCCTAACCCTAATCCTTACCCTAACCCTTATCACAACCCTTACCCTCATCACAACCCTAACACTAACCCTAACCCTAACCCTAATCACAACCCTATCCCTAATCCTAACCCTAATCCTAATCCTAACCCTAACCCAAAACATAACCCTAATCCTAACCCTAAACCTCAGAGAGCCGATGCTTTATTGTGAATCAGTAGAGCCGGCTCGCATTGAGAGAGAACCGGCTCGCATTGAGAGAGAACCGGCTCCCAGTGTTTTCCTTTCGATGCTTAGCTTTTACAGTGCTCAGCCCCAGCTCTGCTCACAGCAACACTTTGTTTTGATTGGTCAGCATGGCGGCCATTCGACCAATCACGTGAGGATATAGGATATAGGTGATGGAGGGGAGGCTGTGCATCATCTTGTCTTCATCTGTTCCTTCTGAGAGGGTTAGGGTTCTTCTCAAAGACAGGGCAAATACTCACTGAGAGGAGAAATCGGATCAGCCCATGAATGCTGAGGCATCAGATTTTTCTCAGTGCCAACCTGAGGACATTAATAATGTTTGCTCCAGTTTGGTTCTGGTTCTGGTTGTGTTTGCTCAAGTTTGGTTCTGGTTCTGTTTGCTAGAGTTTGTTCTGGTTCTGTTTGCTTGAGTTTGGTTCTGGTTCTGATTGCTTGAGTTCAGTTCTGGTTCGGTTCTGGTTCGGTTTTGGTTCGGTTCTGGATCGGTTCTGGGTTCGGTTCTGGTTCAGTTCTGGTTCGGTTCTGGTTCGGTTCTGGTTCGGTTCTGGTTCGGTTTGGTTCTGGTTCGGTTCAGGTTCGGTTCTGGTTCAGTTCTGGTTCGGTTCTGGTTCGGTTCTGGTTCGGTTCGGTTCTGGTTCAGTTTGGTTCTGGTTTTGTTCTGGTTGAGTTCAGTTCTGGTTTGGTTCTGGTTTGGTTCTGGTTTAGTTCTGGTTTGGTTCTGGTTCGGTTCTCGGTTTGGTTCTGGTTTGGTTCTGGTTTGGTTCTGGTTTGTTACTGGTTCGGTTTGGTTTGGTTCTGGTTTGGTTCTGGGTTTGGTTCTGGTTCGGTTCTGGTTCAGTTTGGTTCTGGTTTGGTTCTGGTTTGGATCTGGTTTGGATCTGGTTTGGTACTGGTTCCGGTTCGGTTATGGTTCGGTTCTGGATTTGGTTCTGGTTAGGTTCTTGTTTGGTTCTGGTTTGGCACTGGTTTGGTTTGGTTCTGGTTCGGTTTGCTTGAGTTTGGTTCTGGTTCTGTTAGCATGTGTTTGGTTCTGGTTCTGTTTGCTTAAGTTTAGATCTGGTTAAAACCCTAACCCTAATCCTAACCCTAACCCTAATCCTAACCCAAACCTTAACCCTAACCGTAACCCTAACCCTAATCCTAACCCTAACCCTAACCCTAATCATAACCCTAATCCTAACCCAAACCTTAACCCTAACCGTAACCCTAACCCTAATCCTAACCCTAACCCTAACCCTAACCCTAATCATAACCCTAATCCTAACCCAAACCTTAACCCTAACCGTAACCCTAACCCCAACCCTAATCCTAAACCTAACCCTAACCCTATCCTAACCCTAACCCTAACCCCAACCCTAATCCTAACCCTAACCCTATCCTAACCCTAACCCTAACCCCAATCCTAACCCTATCCTAACCCTAACCCTAATCCTAACCCTAACCCTAATCCTAACCCTAACCCTAATCCTAACCCTATCCTAACCCTAACCCTAACCCTATCCTAACCCTAACCCTATCCTAACCCTAGCCCTAACCCTAATTATAACCCTAACTCTAACCCTAACCCTATCCTAATCCTAACCCTAACCCAAATCCTAACCCTAATCATAACCCTAACCCTAACCCTAATCCTAACACTAACCCTAATCCTAACCCTAACCCTAATCATAACCCTAACCCCAACCCCAACCCCAACCCTAATCCTAACCCTAACCCTAATCCTAACCCTAATCTTAACCCTAACCCTAACCCTAATCATAACCCTAACCCCAACCCCAACCCTAATCCTAACCCTAACCCCAACCCTAATCCTAACCCTAACCCTAACCCTAACCCTAATTATAACCCTAACCCTAACCCTAATCACAACCCTAACCCTAATCACAACCCTAACACTAATCCTAACCATAACCCTAACCCTCCGAGAGCCAATGCTTTATTGTGAATCAGTAGAGCCTGCTCGGATTGAGAGAGAGCCGGCTCCCAGTGTTTTCCTTTTGATGCTTAGCTTTCACAGTGCTCAGCCCCAGCTCTGCTCACAGCAACACTTTGTTTTGATTGGTCAGCATGGCGGCCATGCGACCAATCACGTGAGGATATAGGATATAGGTGATAGAGGGGAGGCTGTGCATCATCTTGTCTTCATCTGTTCCTTCTGAGAGGGTTAGGGTTCTTCTCAAAGACAGGGCAAATACTCACTGAGAGGAGAAATCGGATCAACCCATGAATGCTGAGGCATCTGATTTTTCTCAGTGCCAACCTGAGGACATTAATAATGTTTGCTCCAGTTTGGTTCTGGTTCTGGTTCTGTTTGCTTGAGTTTGTTCTGGTTCTGTTTGCTTGAGTTTGTTCTGGTTCTGTTTGCTTGAGTTTGGTTCTGGTTCTGATTGCTTTAGTTCAGTTCTGGTTTGGTTCTGGTTCGGTTTTGGTTCGGTTTTGGTTCGGTTCTGGCTCGGTTCTGGATTCGGTTCTGGTTCGGTTCTGGTTCGGTTTGGTTCTGGTTCGGTTCTGGTTCGGTTCGGTTCTGGTTCAGTTTGGTTCTGGTTTTGTTCTGGTTTGGTTCTGGTTTGGTTCTGGTCCGTTTCTCTATTTGGTTCTGGTTTGGTTTGGTTCGGTTTTGTTCTGATTCGGTTCTGGTTCCGTTTGGTTCTGGTTTGGAACTGGTTCGGTTTGGTTCTGGTTCGGTTCTGGGTTTGGTTCTGGTTCGGTTCTGGTTCAGTTTGGTTCTGGTTTGGTTCTGGTTTGGATCTGGTTTAGATCTGGTTTGGTACTGGTTCGGTTCTGGTTCGGTTCTGGGTTCGGTTTGGTTAGGTTCTGGTTCGGTTCTGGGTTTGGTTCTGGGTTTGGTTCTGGTTCGGTTCGGTTCTTGTTTGTTTATGATTTGGCACTGGTTTGGTTCTGGTTCGGTTTGCCTGAGTTTGGTTCTGGTTCTGTTTGCATGTGTTTGGTTCTGGTTCTGTTTGCTTAAGTTAAGATCTGGTTCAAACCCTAACCCTAAATCCAAATCCTAACCCTAACCCTAATCCTAACCCTAACCCTAATCCCAACCCTAATGCTAACCCTAATCCTTATCGTAATTCTAACCCTAACCCTAAACTTAATCCTAACCCTAATCCTAACCTTAACCCTAATCATTACCCTAACCTTAACCCTAATCATTACCCTAACCTTAACCCTAGCCCTAACCCTAATCCTAACCCTAACCCAAACCCTAATCATAACCCTAACCCTAATCCTAACCCTAACCTTAAAGTTAATCCTAACCCTAATCCTAACCCTAACCCTAATCATAATCCTAACCCTAACCCCTAATCACAGACACACAGACACATCTCATATCCTCATCATTCCACTTGTGTTGGTCAACAGTTCAAAGGTGTCTTTGTTATTTTATAAAGTCTGCAAAATAAAGGCACTGAATGTTGTTCAAAATAACTTGCATATTGTTTTTTCCCACCAAAAGAAAAAGGTTGACAGCCAGGTTTGGCTTGATGTTTATACTTGCAGTCACATAATATGTACTGTTTAATATATTAAGTGAACTATACAATAGTCAGATGTTGAGACTACACTGCTGTGATTAAGTGATTGCTACAATATAACAGACAAGGCATTATTGTTGAAAAAATAATATGCAAATGTAGAATTAAGTGTTAAAAAATAACAGTTCTAGATGGTATCATACTTCTTTATTTGCCATCAGTTTAACGTGAGATACTTCATACTTTCTGAAATGGATGTCATTTCTGTCTTTATGATTCTTGTTATTATAAAGGAAATCACATCATTTTAATGTCAAACAGCAATATCCCAGGAGCTGTGCCTCATAGTATGGGTAGATGGTTCTTAAAAGAGCCTTTTTAAATATGTTTGTGCACTACATCATCTCCTGCCTTGGGACACATCATCAAACGGAGGAGGAGGAGGATGTTAAGGTCTTCCAGCATGGATGGCTTTCTTTGCTGAGGTGTTGGCTGCAGGTTGTCCCAGGGCAGGCAGAGGCTCCACCTCACCTCACTGCTTGCCACAGTGAAGACCTCAATACATGAGCTGTTAACCAGGGTCCTGTATGAATCACCTGTGGTACCTGCAGCAAAGGAAACATTCAACCTGAGTGACTGATGGAGAAGACAGTTTGTATTGTACCCAGTATCTGTTGGGTTGGTAGTGACATATAATATTACATCTACACAGTAGTGGATTATAAACTTACAAAAATTAGACTGAATTTAATTGTGCATAACAGTGTTCCAATCTCTTTTTTGCACCCTGTGCTTCCCTTTAAGTCTAGATAGTGTGCTACTTAACCAGGAAAATGCAAATTCACTTTACGCAATGGACATTTGACCGTGGGCTTTAGATTGTCCAAATAGGGCCTGAAAAAAGCTACATTGCTTGGGCACATGCACAGACATTTTCTGAACAAGAAAAATGTATGGACACTGGCCTGGTTTAAATAATAATGGTCATTTATCCTACACTGTAATTTAATCTGCAAGCTAAAGGTCTATAGTGCAAGCTTTAGTTTGCCAGTGTCCAACCTCTGTCCATATCAAGATTTAAATTGGACAAATAGTGGCAAAAAGACATGGACAAGTCAGACAAGAGCAAGACATGTGGGTGATCATTAACGCCCATGTTCTGTTCCCTCACTGTCACATTCAAGACGAGAAGGGGGAGAAGAGCTGATTTGTTCTCTGTGTCAGTCACACACTTCGCACCCATGGCTGCAGACCCCTGCTGCTAAATCTGGTAAAGCTTGGGGAAAATTGGGATGGAAATTGTCATTAACATTCACCTGCAGACTCCAAAATGTCATACAGAAGATAGAGAAGAAAGAGGAGGCAGAGAGCTGCCTTAGGAGACATGCTTTAGGTATAGCCGTGAATATTTAGAATACTGAACACTTATACATGAACATAGGATGAATCAGAGCAGCTTGATATGCCATAAAGCAAATGGGAATAATGCATGACTTGGCTGAGCAGAATATCCACCAAGCATGGCCCTGCATGGCTCTGACTTTCTCCCTCTGTCTGATGTTTATTTAAACATGGTTCTAGGACATATCCAGCCATGCAGCTTCTTGAGGTCCAGCTCAGTCACTTTCTCCCCCGCCTTACTTTGTTTCTCTTTGTCACTGTCTTCTACATAATTCACACACCTTAGCTTAAGTAGTAATGAGTGAGTGATTGAAAGGGTCATCACTGAAACCCCACAACCCGTGGAAGGAAATCTGTTTCCCACGTGATGGATGTCAGAGGTTAAAAGTTATTGGCAGAGCTGAAACTCACCTTGAGTATTGCTGGAATGATAGTGGAATAACAACGAGATGCTACGGGGAGCATATTAGAAATGAAGTACAAATACAGGGATTTGTCCAGTGCCTTTATAAACACCCTGCAATGTCTTTTTTGCTTGTTATACCATACAGATAAAGACAGAAAAAAATTGTGTATATAATAAATTAATTAGCATTTTTCTTTTTGATAAAGGCTATTTTTTCTGACAAAACCAAAAAATAAATTTTTGTACTTACAGAAACAAACAAATTTTTTTTTGTCAATTGTCCTGGTCAGGTGAGTATCAGATGTTTTCATTAACAACCTAAAGCCAGATTTATTATTTTTTGTACCATTACATATCATTTTTGTTTTCTTTATACATCTAAAGGTTTAACAAACTATTAATTTTGCTTCAAGCTTAGTGACAGTTAAAGGTTATAGTTATATGCTAAAAAATGTGTCTTGTGTAGTGTGTAGTAAAGAAATTTAAAATGCACCAAAAATGTTTCCATTTAACATTTCATGAAAGGATCACTCAGTTTGTTAAGCACACTGGACCTGTGATGGTATCAGGGGTTACTGTGGCTCAGAGGTATAGTGGGTCTATTCTCAATTGGAAGGTTGATGGTTTGATCCCTGGTCCAGTGGTCCCCATGGAGAAGCATCCTTGGGCAAGATTTTGAACCCCAAATTCACAAGCCAAAGGCACAGCCACTGGAATTAATGGATGTACTGTATGTGACATGCAATGTAAGAGTGCTTTGATGGTTGGAAAGACTAGAAAAGGGCTGTATATACATTTTTTGTTAATCATATACAGTATTTTTCTTGTCTTTAAGGCTGTAGAAGAGCAAGTCCATTTACCTTTAATGTAGCTTAGCTTTGCCGAAAGTCTTCAAGCATAGGGAAACAATGAGTCAGAGCCCCTTTGAAGGTAAGTCTAATAAGCATGTTACATGGAGGTATTGCCTTATTCCCAGGGGTGGATCCCATGTGCCACCCTAAAACACTGCCTTGCCACCCCTGTTGCCACCCCTGTTGGAAGGATTTAATTCAAAGAAAAAGTATGCCTCATTGGACACATCTGGGAATTACTGACTGCAGTGAATGCAGCACGAGAAGACGCAACATATACTGTTCATTACATTTGCGTTTACATCTGAACATTTAAGGAAAATTATTCAAATGGTTAGGTTTTATTTATATATCTTATACTTCAAAAAATTTTACCCATATCACATCTATATATTTTTGGCATTTCTTAAAACTGAATTGTCTGTTAACTAGATTTATAGGGAGGGGGGCTGTCCTGTTCAGGGGGTGGGGCGCCCCCTTATCAAAGCAGGAATACACCCTAATTTTATATGTGGTCAAATCAACTCAAAAAGGCATCCGGAAAACAGAACAATCATTGTAAAAAAAAATATCATGCTATGACCAAAGTATACATGTTTTTAAATTAATTCAGGACATAGACGTCCGCCATGATGCCACCACTCAAAAATGTACTGCACCCCTCTTACCACCCCATAAATATTTTTTTAGATCCTCCCCTGTCTATTCTATTGTCATTTAAACACACATGATATGATATGATATAGAGTACAACAGACACAAGTGACTCTACATAACTGGTTCTTTGTCATGGACTTTGGTTTTGATGAATTCAGCTCTTTCCCTACTCAGTGCCACTCTCAGCTTATATGTGATTTACGGTGAAGTTCTTTCCTGATGTTGCTAAAGTGAGGTTTAAAATAAATTAACCCTGAGTACAAAGTGGTACGTACAGTGGCATGTTCACTCACTGATGAAGCCAATGAACTGGAAGGCCTTTGAGAGCCCATGCAATAATTTACAGGAGTACACTGAAGTGCCTTTTAATACATGCTGGTAGCTGAATGCGTCATTGTTGAAATGCATTTGGATGATAATCCATGCACTTACTATTGTATAAGCTGAAGTACATTTTGTATTACAACTGCTTAGAGTGAGAACTGAACATATCACAGTCAATGGCAGTGAATCCTTGAAGTGATTGAATAGGGAAGTCAAGGCTGGTGTCACAAGTATTCAAAAATAGGATGTGCCTTTCAAGCAAATGTGTGAAACTTTCATCTTGTAGTGGTTTAGTGGCCACTCTAAAATAAATTATAACTATGGCTCTTTTGGCAAAATGCTTAAATTGACCCACTGGCATAAGTGACATAAATTAAAGTTGCAGTTTTTAGTTTTAGCATTTTGCAGAACAGACTTGGTAGAAAGCTAGGTATGTTTAAACTAAGCCTAAACTTCTGAATTGAAAATTGCTACTGTTATCTAATAAGGACAGTTTTATATCTACACAGGACTGGGTCACACAGAACAGACAAAGAAGTAACATACACAATTTCATATTTAGTGAGTGGCTGTCAAAATGCAGCGGTTGGCCACAGAAGAAGTAGAGGAGAGAGGTTGTTGTGGGAAAAGAATTTCTATTGATAGACATTGTTTGTGGTAAAACTTGATAGGTGGAGGATCATGCATCACAGGAGCTTCTTGTCCTTGAAGGCCACCGTCACTTCCCTGAGGGGTGAGCAAGCGAGTGATTCGATCTAGAATCTGACTAGATATCACTAAATGTTTCCATTTCTACACACTGCACCTTTAAAAAATAACCATAAAGCAAAATATGTCTCTTTTCTGATGAGCTGGTTTACTTTTGTAAGTCCTATAAAGGAGTTAGTATTAATTTTCAGTCTGTTTTAGTACTATTTGAACCCCATGGTTAAGGTTTGATTTAATTTGAAGACACAACAGCATAACTGTGAGTTTATTAAAAGTGTATCGTAAACCTGGTGACCGGTAAAGAGCTGACTGGCATGCAGGCTGTGGCAGAGAGGTGGAGAGCGAAGGCTTGAAGAATACCGGCAATTATGGCTTCCCGTGTGCTGACTTGAGAATCCTTGCAGATGAAGCGTTGACACAAGGGGCTGAGTCTGGCAGTAATCACCGAAGTATACAGAATAATCCGGTGATGAGTGGAGGTGAAGCCGGGGTTCTTGTTCTGTGGGAGATGAGTTGCAGGTGTGGTGGTTCAGCCAGGTGCCTGATTGCAGAAGACATACCCTCCAGACACACACACAAGGGAGGGGACACAGGGCATCACTTGGGCTGACACTGCTCACAGTATGTTTTAACTAACCTCAGACTAAATTTGACCACAAGCTGGTAATAAACAGTGACAGGTGATAAAAGGAGCAGAGATTGTTGAATGTGTTGTTTTTATAAGACAAATGGGTCCTGGAGAGCTTGGATCTTATGAAAAATGAACTACTCAGTGTTTCTAGCAATACTGTTAAAAGGAGATTATTTTGGAATTACTGGGATTTACAGCCTTGGACAGAAATGCTATGAGTACACAGCCGGGCCTCTGTTTACCATCAATAGAACAGCCTCTAAAGGTGTTTTATGATGATAGGAATTGTAGAGAATAAGACCAAGAAGAGACGAAAATACTCCCCCAAAAAACAACAGTAGCTTTTCACACAAATTCTCATTAATTATATGATTCAGCCACACAGCATACACATTATTCGACTGTCTCCTTTATTCGAAAAATTTCAGGTTAGTAGTTATTTGACTCACTTATTCAGGGCTGAGTTTATTTATGGAATTAGGTCAAACTGTCAACAGTGGTGTGGAAAACAGCAATGTTATTTTTTGCTCAACAGTCTGTTTTTATTCATCACTAATTCCCAGCCTGTGCGGCAGAGGGCCCTCCCACTTTGAGTCAGTTAGTGAAAAACTTCCCCACATTTGGCACTCGAGGCTTCCAGCATGGCTGTTTGAAGACGTTTGTAAAATCCTGAGATTATAACTTGGAATGAGTGTGATACGAGCCATCTAATCACAGCCAGCAGCCTGTCAGCGAGCACAGCCTACCTGACTGACAAGACGGATAGCTCAGCGCTTCAGGCCAGTGAACACTTGACAGAAATGACTGTAGCTTGTCAGTCAGCTTACTCAACAGCAGGCAACCAAATAAGGAGAGCAACATCTGCATGATGAGCAGGTACTTCTTATTTACATCTAACATACTGTACTATACCTTTTCACCAGGGATGTCATGCAAGCCAAGGGGAGGGGAGGGCTGCCTTGTTTTCAGTATTTTGAAATATATCTACTGAAATACATAAGAGGTATACATTTCTCTACAATTCTATACTTATATATACTTCCTCTTAGTCAAGAAAAATCATAATTTAATTCTTTACATAATCGTAAAAGCTAAAATCTGTTTTTGTCGCTTTTATGCATCACATCACTTTATTAACGCTGCCATCAGAAATAAACCTTGTATCTCCATATTTCATTATCTATTATTTGTTTTCCAAAAACTAATGTTTGGTCACCCTTAGTGCCTGTAAGTGGACATTACAAAAAAATCAGACAATGAAAAGCTTGTTATACTGTTACACTGTTTTTTTAATTTCCTAAAAAGCTGTAGTTTTGAAGATATGAGGTTTTGGTCTGACAGCAGTGTTTGTTTTATGTATTTTTTATTAGCCAACTGACTAAATATTGTCCCAACTTATGCTAGCTAGTGAGAAACCACAGGGCTAAACCACCTGAATGAGAGATGAATACCATCTTAAGCTTAATTATAACTCATCGTTTTTTCACATTTACACATTTTTTAAGCGACGATTTGTTGCTCACACACTTTAGTGACAGTGACACACTGCTACCTGTCACTGACGCTTGTGTCTGTGCTTACCTGCAGTTTTAGAAGAAACCAACTAAGGGGAGAGGGGATGAATGCTTCTATGAGGTAGAATATAAAACACAAGTAGGTGACTTGCGTTGACTTGAAATATTGACATTAATTAGAGGATACTAAAAAAAAAAAATATGGTATCAAATTAAAGTAAAACATAAAAGAAACTGTTGTATTCTCAGTTTGGATAATTGACTTACTAAGTAATCTGTACCAGTTTTTCAGCCACAAGGCCCAAGAATTTATCGCAAGGCCAGCATTTGTTCCTGAGGGAAGATGTTTGACTTTGGCTCTTTTCAGATTTTAAAATTAGATTCAAAGTCCAAACAACGAACGAAAAAGCTGACGTAAATCCAGCTGTGGCACTTGTGAATAAAAAACATGGATTGTTTATTTACATTATGACACATTTTTTTGTAGTGAAGACATTAGAGCCTTCTACATTCAGTAAGGTAAATGTGTGGTCTGGATTTTTTAAACGGGATAGTCAGAGTAAGACACAGAAGCTTATGAAATGCCATTTTTAAGCATCAGACAGTAAAGATTGCCGTGCTATTATGTTAGCTGCACCGTAGGTACCTGAATAGGCTCTGTGGGTCTCTAACTTCAGTATTGCTTGACTTTATTAGAAGAGCACCAGTGATGTGGAATAAAAAGTAGAAGAGGAGAGAGGATGAAAAATGAAGGATGGGGAGAATAAGGTGTGGTTAAGAAACAGAGGGAAACAATGGACAGAAAGCGCGAAGAGCAACATCAGGCGGTTTCAGGTAGACGTGAACATTGATTTAATTAACCCTAAATTGTGTTGACTCACACACATGCACACGTTTTTTTTTCCCCCAGACAAGTTTTCTCTGGTATAAATTTTTCAGCAGTGTCTTGTTTTAGGAAGGTGGTTTATTTTGCTCAGAGGAGAAATTACAATGGATTTCCAAATCCATTTTCTCCTATCAATTATTCAGATGTGACCAACTCTCATTATGCATGGAAATGTACTCAGCTCAGTGAGTTGAGCAGAGGATGTTTTAGAGTTTGAACAACTGTGTGTGTGTGTGTGTGTGTGTGTGTGTGTGTGTGTGTGCGTGTGCATATGCGTGTTGACATTCCTTTGCATCTTAAAACCATATGATCAACGTAGACCACATGAGTAATGTGTGTGTATGTAAATGTAGGTGGTTAACTGAATGTGCTGTATGTCTTTAAGTCTTTAAGGAACTGGGCACACGTGTTAACCTGCTGAGGAGAATGTTAGTACTCATATGTGTTAACAGCACTGACTGTGTTATAAAGTATGGACGTAGTCTCAGTGATGTTGCTCATTGGTTTCTGTCTAAAATTAAAAGTTGCTGAGTTTGACAACCTCTGACATTATCATAAAAAAACTGTGTCAGACAGCTTATTAATGATTTACTAGTTATGCAGATATCTTAGGCCAAATGTTTGGTTTAAGTGCGTAGTGTTATCTATCTAATATATCTTATATGCAAACCCACTATGACCAAAATTGGCTTCCACTTACACTGGCCCAAATATTTTACCTTCATGTTTAAACTGTTGGCATCTCCTCTGCTGCCACCATAATGTTAACAGTTGTGGTTCAATGTTTCAACCATTGGAAATTATGGATGTCTGTACCAGATGTGTGACCATCTGTCTTGCAGATTTGCAGCTCTTCCTCTCCTCACATTAATTAAAGGTACAGTGTGTTGAATTTGCTAGTATTGAGCATAAGATACTTGGTAGAAATGCAATGTTATATTCATAAATGTGTTTCAATTGGAGTACAATCAGCTGAATTCAAAAATCTTTTTTTTTTTCTTACCTTGGAATTTATAGTTACATAGGTACAGGTCCCCTTCCACCATCTGGAGGTGTGGAATCAGACAAATGCAAAAACTGTTGGAAGACATGATGAAATGCTGCAGTGAGGGGCATGTATATGTGGCGAATCAGCTCTCAAATTTTTAGTTTGCTAAAAACAAAATTCTGTTGAGTAATTCTGAAGTTTATTAAGGTTCAGGTGATGTCTGGGTGTCCTCCACCCAGCCTACAATGGAAGACTTTAGGCTTTGTGAAATTCACGTTTTTCTGGACCTGAATGCAAAAGTAGAGATTAGTCTTCTAATGGTTCCAACACTTTTAGGATCTTCCATGAGTGTAGCGTTTAGTACTGAGAAAGAGCCAATGTTACCTTGGCCGATTGGCAATGAGCCTGCATAGCCTCACATAGTTACAGAAGATCACACATTCATCTCCCAGACTTGTCAAATGTGTGTGTGTTGGTTTTCAGGCTCTAATTAATTGTGCGATAGCAATCAAGCTGTACCACTCTGATTAGCACTGTTGTCATGGCAGCATTCCTTGGATCTGACAAGAACTTCTTGGAAAGATTGACAGCATGTCTCTCAGTCTGACTTAAAATAGGCCAAATATTTATATATTTTTTATTTACATACCACGTTTGTATTGAGAAAATAAAACGTGGAAAAAATTGCTGATAGTAAAGATTAAAACACTTTGCCCCTCTGTCGTCCATTGAAGTTCTGATCCTTTTTATATTCAGATATTTAATTCATTTCATTCTGATCAAATTTTTATGCAACAATGTGTGGTTTGTGCAGATCAGTTTGAGTGCTCGGATCATCTCAACATGAACGCTAAGGGATTGGAGAGTCGAGGAAAATCAAAGACATTGGCCAGATTTCTCCACCACCATTTGTAGGCAGGGAAGTAAGTCTCATTTCAACCACCGGTCCAAAACCTCTTATGAGGGATGGATTAGTTTAGCCTTTGGCAGTTTAATTTCAGCCACTGAGTGGGTTACTGGTGATTTTCCCCTCTCTCTCTCTCACACACACACACACACACACACACACACACATGCACACGCACACTCATACTCACACAGAAACTAGCATGGTAGGAAAATCTTCTTCTTACATCCTTAGTCAAACATTTTTAGAGAATTTTTAACTTGTTTTGCCAAGTAATGGATATTTGATGATTCAGACACAATATCCCACTTTGTCATTGTGTTTACTTATTAAACACAGGACAATCTAATCCTATTTAGTTGCCAACCACTTATAGTATCTGGCTCTGGGGAACACAACTTGGGAGATTCCACTCATTCCCTTTTATATTCTGCTGCAGTTTGAACAAAGGTATCAAAGGTAGCCACACTCTTTGCTCATTCTGAGATGTATTAACAAAGATATAAGATAAATCCTTGCTAAAAATGTAAGTCAACACAAACTGTAAAATCTACCACTCTTCTTGTAAAGTGCACCACTGGATCAGCCTCGTACCTCACCCCCTAAAAGTCCATATTCAGCCAGTAAAGGTCAATGCAAAGCACTCTGTGACTGCTGATTCGTATAAAAGAGTCTGCAGATTAATGGTTCTCCACGGTGAATCGTGGCAATGACTTGGAGGGGAGGACAACAAAACTGAACTTTATGACTCCGAAATGGATGTGCCAGAGTGTTAGGTGGAGGTCAGACAATAAGGATTGTTGTGTGGTGGTGACAGCCTGGGTCACAGAGGAATAGGTGCTGAAAATGCCCTTGTTTCATAGAAAGATGTTCTTTTTAAACATTTACTCTTGTGAATTTCATGCAAAAGATGAGGTAGCACAGTTGCTCAGGCAGAGTGTCCACTTTGACATCATCAAGATGGACTCTCTGATAGTTGCTGATGACAGTCTTCTATCTGCTGGTGATTTCTGAAGTGCACTCCAAGAGTTTGCCGTTGATTGCGAAAGTTGTGTATCTGACCATTGTGTTGAATGGAAAGAACTGAGCTTTGGACAGTGACCAGAACAATGACACCTAGCACACAAACAGAAAAAAGTTGAGGTCTTCAATCAGGATGACAGGCCTTACTTGTATGAAGAAGAAGCTTAGTGACAGTGGAGGGTATACTGTAGGTGTTGAGTTGCTGCTCCTGGGAGCTGACACACACCAAATTTGGCAACTCTGACATCCAGTAAGGCAAGGCTCCAGCTTGACATGGGTTTATCAGACAACATATCACCTTACCCAGTGAAATATCTGTCTAAAAACTGTCTTGCCCACAGCTTATTTCAGAAGACTGCAGGAAAAAAAAGATCAAGTACATACGATAAGAATCCAAATGTAGGAGACAAGACCAGGAGCAAATGTCAAGTAATTAAACAGATACAACCTCACAGGAAGATAGAGATAAAACCCCAAAGCAATCAATGCCCATGTACTGATCCAGAAAACACGGGCTCAGGGGTGCTTAGCTTAAGGATGCCCCTTGGCAGCCACTCTTAGAGTGCTCTCAGCCAGGCCAAGACATCCCAGAGGAAACATAACTCTCAACTGTCATCAGGAACAAAGAAATCCCCAATAAGAGTCAGGAAAGTTTGGGGGGGAAATAAAATGTGGTTTGCGCTGTCATGTAATACTGTGGTCAGGCTGGATCCAGGGCCTACAGCATGCCAGACTGAGGTTTCAATTCTGAAGTACAAAGACACCTGGCAAAAGTGAGGAAAAGATCATGCCTGGTAATCATTTTTCAGTGTTCAACCAAACTGCAATCTTTCCTTTTCTTTCTATTTCCTGAAAGTAACTAAAAAAGGAGATGATGGTGGTTCAGTTGTTGGTGTTTGAACTGTTCTTAGAGTGGGGGAAAGGATGCATTGATTCAACGTTTAAGGGCCTTCCAGCACACTGGTACAGCTATAGCATAACTGTTGCCGACAGAATAACTAACATAGACTCAAAGCAATATATGAGCCCCATGCACCAGCCCAATTTAGTTATTTGAGTCAGTATTGGACCAATATCCAATAGCTATATATCTATATATATATGTTTTAGCAATATCAAGCCAAAGTGTTCTAATGCAAGGAAGTATGTCCCACAAACATGAACCTCTTCCTTGTGTCAGTGACTTGGCTGTAGTCCCTTTTTAAAGAGTCATGACAAAACAAAACAAAATTATTGAAAAACTTCTACTTTGAATTTGCATACTGCAAGTGAAAGCACAAAACATGTACTCATGATGTAGATAAAAAAAGAGGTCTCAGGTGGCGCTACATTAAAAAAACAAATAAAACATTACCTGGCAAAAATGAGGACAAACATATTTTTTTAAAAGGACAAGGTTAGAATAGTTCTTCTCTCTGTTGACATAGAGGTAGATCCTTGTTCCTCGTACCATCTTCTAGGACATGACTAAAATGTGATTAACAAATTCTCCGAAATAGAGAAATTACTTCAAAGAAACCTTTTTATAACCACTCTCCATCAGAGACACACTCAACCGAGGAAATTATCCAGCTGAGTGTGAGTTTGAATGAAGTGACACTGACATCATCATAGACTTTACAAAAGACAGTTTGGTGTTTCAGAGAAAGCTGGTTATGTATAATCTAGCCAAGGCTCACCCCTTTTAGGACCCACTGAAGTCTGCTTTTCATAAAGTGATCAAACATTAAAAATGAGGCACAGATAAACCTGAGCTACGTTTCCAAGAACTCTACTTCCACTGCACTCTTCACGCCTCATACTGACAGCAACAATTTCTGCATCACTCCTTACCCATGTGACTGCCCCTTTGAAAAATGTCTTTAAAATAAGCTGTTTTTATTTCACAAGTTTTAATATCTGGCACCGGTGAGTAGAGCATATCCACTTCTTTAACACTCCCCATCAAGTTAGGGCCTGTTTTGTTTTCATTCCAGTCATCATTTGGGACCTCCTGTTTTACTTTATACTTACCCTTGTGTCTGTTTTCTATCTCCTGCTCCTCTTGTTTCCCCAACTGCTCTAATCAGGCCCACCTGTGTCTTGTTAGCCCTGATTGTCGGTGTATACTTTACCTGTGCGTCTTCCCTTTTGTTGCCAGATTGTTTTGTGTTCCCTAGTGCTGCCTTGTTCCAGCATTCTTACCCACCCACCAGTTTCCTTGTCTTATAACCATAAGTGTCTATAGGATGGTTTGTACAACTTACATGACTTCATATTATGAAGAATGTGAAGAATAATGGTGGACTGCAAACTTTGGCTATACATTTATTGTTTCTACGGATTGCTACACACAATTGAATGAGCCTAATATTAGTTTCTTAAAAATATATATAATATAAAGTCTTCTCTCTTTTTACTTTCTACATAATGTACATTTGAAGATCTAACTATAACTCAGAAATCTAGACAGTTGTAGAAGCAAAAGCAAAAAAGCAGCTAAAATGAACTTTCAGTGCACTTTCTTGCAGTACAGGGTTGATGTGATCGCATCTTGATGACGTTCTACGTTTTCCATTTAATTTTTTCATTCACTTCACTTCTCATGCTGTATTATATTGATGACCATCGTATACTATTTGATGTGTTTACTTCTGAATATAATAAATACTCTTTTTCTGAGGCCGTTTGCTTTGAGGACGTTTCGTCTGAGGCTGTTCAGTGCGACTCTTTGGGGCGAAAGCCATTTAATCTATAGTCTTGCACATGACAGAGGTTTTCTTGGGACCTGATGCTTTTTCATCTGAGGTCTGACACCTGACTCTGAGACCTGAGACATGTTTACCAGCAGCAGGATGAGGTGCTGCTGGTAGCGGGCACTGACAGCGTCTGTTTCGAGCTTTATGTCAGTGTTTCTGTGACGCGGCATGGCTTGTATGTTTACATTTTACAGCCATGCTCAGTCTCTGGAAATGTGTGTGTAGTAGTGTAAGATTCAGAAACGGAGAAAATTGCTGCGACTGTTGCTTGTGTTTTCTTCTTCTTTTTCTATTTAATGCAGTTAGCATTCTTCTTCTTCTTCTGTTTGCTAATGTGGTTAGCAAACAGCTTTAAGGCGCTCTGTAGCCACCGTCTGGCGGGAATACCGTATTACAACCAGGCACCAGTAAACAGGATGAACATTTTTACTTTTAAAATGAGAAAATATTCTAAGTAACTCTTTGATTTTTACAAAGTGAACGAATATTCGAAAACTTGAAAATCATTGCCCATCCCTAGTCAATACTGTCAGAGTTAGTGATGCAACCAAAACTGATTATCAATGATGGAAATCTGGTTTCTCCTTAGAAGCCTCTTGTGCTTGCAGGGAATAAAGATAAGGGGGGGGGGGGGGACTTTTATTGATAGGACAGCTGAAGAGAGATAGGAAATGTGGGGAGCAGGGAGTGGGGGTAGACATGCAGCAAAGGGTAAGGGCTGGGAGTCGAACCAGCAACCGCTATGATGAGGGCTATAGCCTCTATATATTGGGTGTACACTTGAACCACTAGCCTAACATGTGCCTAGAAATAAACAATGTTTAGATCACAGGGCATCAATCGGTTGTCTCCGATATCTGTCTGTAAAGAGACCACAAGACATGAACCTTGATAAATCCTGTTTTCATGGAAATAAATGCTGAGAACTATCCGCAGCATTCCTCCATGTCTTGTGTCGGTTCATTTCCACGGGCTTAAACCGTGCTGTGTGTTGTCACGGCTGATGAAACTGGCCAACCAGTCTGTGGCTCTTTGATTAGTTGATTAGTGTGGTTCAGGACAAATCAATGTCATTGTGGGGAGTCTGCTAGCACTGCAGACGTGACATCAATAGAGTAAGCGATTTACACATGCAGAGGCAGAAACACTCTGTAACCACCCAGGATAGGTGTTGTGTCAATACTATACAGTCTTGGTGTTTGTGATAACTGTCTCAGTGCTAATTAACCAAGCTGAAAATTTAAAGACTGCAAACACATGAGGAAACCACACATTAAGTCAAAGAAACTGTAGATTTATTCTTTTTAATTGATAAAGGTTATGTTTGATTTTGTATATATGGGATTGAACCACACAAAAAGGCATCCTGGGACCAGAAGGGGGTCAGTTGATCCAACAGAATCTGGTACAACAGCAAGATGACAGCTGCTCAAGATGACAGCTGCTAAAACCCATTGACCCAGGTAACAGTATTCAAGAAAAGTAATGTTAAAATGTAGGCTTACACTGAAGTTTTATGGAGCCACACCGCATTGCCGGCAAAAGTGTCTCTCCTCACGCCGGCCACCAATATGTCGCCCTCCAGGACCCGCAAGCTATATGGGTGTCACAGTACATTTCATGGAAGACTGGAAGATGCAAAGTGCCTGTCTCCAAGATCACACTGGAGAGCACATACCGTAGCTGGAGCCCTGCAGGATGCCCTCACAAGCTGGAAGCACAGCCCAACGGGACTTGTTGCTATAACAACCAACAATGAGAGTAATGTTGTCAAAGCGGTGCAACTCAACAAGCCGCAGAGGATGCAGTGTCTGGGCCACGGACTTCATCTGGCCACTGGTTAGGGCACTGTTTAATGAAATGATTATATGCTGTGTGAAAGAGTCTTTGGATGTGTTTCTGCAAACTTCTTACATTGCAAACAAAATCCCTTTTTATTCTTGTGTTTGTATTTGTTTTATTCCTCCAGCTAAAACGTGACGCATTTCCCTCTGTCTCAGTACATCAGATTTTCAGTCCAGGAAGCATTGTTTTAGCTGCATGATGCAATTGCAAGTCAAGTCCATTTTTTATCTGTGTGGCATACAATCCCAAAACACCATTTGCCTTCTTAGAGGGGCTCTCAAATGTTAAAGCCCCTTATTGAGATTGTCTTGCTTTTCTGTATGAGATCTTTAAAAGAGGGCATACATTTTCTGACTTGCATACATTTAAAGCAGTGATCCCCAAAAGGTGACCTATGGGCCGGGTCTGGCCTGCCAGAACCAATTATCTTACCCACATTGACTGTATCATAAAATTAGATATAGTACCAGAATAAATAAAAAAATGCAATCAAGACGAAGTTCACCTGCTTTACTTATTTTGACGACCCACTGCACCATGCACTGATCTTATGGATGAGTACAAAAACAGCCATCTTTACTCTCCAGGGGTCTCATTTGTAAATGCGGCATGCACACAAAACAAGACCTGAAATTGGTGTACCCCACTTTATGCAAACATTTGTATGCATTGTCATTCATAAGGTGCTATGCATTGAGGTTGCCCCTTGGTATAAATTAATATGGTCTTGCGAAAAAAGATTGAACTTTATTTCGGCTATTGTTCTTCATACTTCACTTTATGTTATATTATAAGCATATTTCATCCTTCCACAGAGTAAGCTCATGAGTTAATTAAAAAAAGAGGATCAAATAGACATTTGTCATTATTTTCTGCAATCGTTGTGATTACATTTTTTTAGACTGTAGCTTCCTTTTCCTGGAAAAGGCAAAAATGCCTTAGATGTGAAGAATTCAGTTTTTCTCAGACACCTCTCTCCTCTTCAACAACCCCTCACACCAGACAAGCAGCAGATCTTATGCTGGGAATGCATACACACAAAACATATTGCACAATTCCATAGCAAGCATACCTCCTGCATGGTAAATCTTAGTATAAAAGCTAACCCAAAACAATAACAATTTGGGGTTTTACATGCTGCACTACAATATTATACTGATGATATAGTGTCAGGTTGGATTGGATTGTGTCTTGGAGTGTTGTCAGGCAGTTATTACCATGGATTTACCATCTGAAGGGACCTAGAAACTCAGATTAATGTTAAATTCACAGCCAGAAGGAGCGCCCTCTATCTAAAACAACTTTGGGCTGGGCAAATATTCAATTCACTTATACTTATCTGTGCAAGTGAATTCATGCAACAGTTCGTAATCATTCTTGGGTTTCAGCTCATTTGAGACTCTTGAGACAACATGAGAAGTTTTCTTTAGCTTACAGCATCTTCAAATATGCTTTTTCATACAGTAAAGCTTCATAATATATTCTGTCTTTTCAGGCAGAAGCGTATCTGTCCTATACCCAAGAGAAGAAGAAGAGACTCTGTCGCTTCAGACAAACTGAACTGAGAGAGCCTGCTGATAGAACAAAACTTTTCCTTCAGTATTTGAAGACTTACCTCACTTATCCACTTGAGGGCACTTGGTATGGATGAGACACAGGAGTGACTAGCCTGCAGTCCTCTAACTTGTGCAGAATAGCTTTCAACAACATACCCTTGATGATTAATTAACTGTTTATGACTTATCATTTTTTACCCATTGTTTACCTATAATTAATCATTCTCTACACCTATGGAAGATGAATGGAACTTTTAGTTTTCAGGGAGTCAGAGGTATCAGATCTCCAATAAGTCACCCCCTTAAAGCTGGCCTGCATCCCTACAAGAAAAGATAGCTACTGGCTTTCAGGAATGGAACAAATTTAGCACATATCTCTATTTTGTTTCTCTCTTTGTCTTTCCATCTCTCTGTCTCCATCTCTATCTCTCCGTCACCTTTGCTCCTCATTAAGATTCCTAGCAGGAACTAGTGAGGCGTCAGGAAACGAGGAGTCTCAGAAGGAACAGATTGTTAATTTCCCTCCCCTGAGAAAGTCTGCACAGAAGTCCGATCCTGTTTGGAGACATGACAACATACTGTCACTTTATTAGCATCTTGACTGCCTCAATCTGTCACCCTATCTGTCTCTATCCTGTCGTTCCATCTTTGACTCCTTGCTTTCCACTTTGACATACTGTCCACCCCCTCTGTCCTTCTCTCCCTCACTGCTTCTCTCTCTCTTTAACTCCCAATTGAGGAAAAGTAAGCTAAAAATAAAGCATGACACATTGTTTATTAATAATGTATTGAATATGAATTACATAGGAGGGATGAGTCAAGCTGTGCAGGAGGATTTCTTATGCAGACAAGGAAGTTGCTGATTAAGGCTTTATAGAAGCTGAGTGTCCCAGACCAGCAGGGGAACTAATGCACCGAATACACAATTCCATTAAGGTAACGTTGCTATTCTAGGGTCACTAGAGCAAGCCGTGTTGGGCAGTAACAGTGCTACAAATAGCAGGTTAGTAGTTTAACATTGCTCAGTAGTTCAGTGGTAGTGTTGCTGTTTTCAGAATCATATATATCATCAGTGGCTTAGCTGTTTTGTTAATCATGTACTGTCGCATTCACACAAGATATTTTTTCCACAGCGCTCTGCTGCCGCCTTGAATCAAAGTGCTGAAGATCAGTAGATGACGCCAGCCGAAATGTGGACGTCTATTTGTGGCGAACTAATGCTACACGATCTAACTTGCATGAATCTTACATGAGCTCACAACATCCCAGCAGCTGGCGATTATGCAAGCATGACTTCATCTAACATGGACACACACATGTAGTTTATTCCTAAATAAGCTACATAAGCAATCCCAGCTGAGCCAGGTCGGTCTGCAACAACGTGCTGGTAAATTCTAAACGGCTAACACAATCAGGCAGAGGTGCACGATAAATAAGGAGATGTAGAAACTGGGACATGACTGCAGTAGAGTCGTTAGACTCTTGGAACCCATCAACAAGCACTGCCCTACATTGTCTGACAATGATGCATGCCAACTTCTTGCTAAGTCTGGTACCATTAAAAAAAACAACATTCAGCCAAGACATCCTTTCCTGTATGCTGAATTGTTTACTGTTAAATCAACGACTTGCAACTTGCCCTAACTCCATCATATACAGTATCTCACAAAAGTGAGTACACCCCTCACATTTCTGCACATATTTAATTATATCTTTTCATGGGACACCACTGAAGAAATGACACTTTGATACAATGTAAAGTAGTCAGTGTACAGCTTGTTTAACAGTGTAAATTTACTGTCCCCTCAAAATAACTCAACATACAGCCATTAATGTCTAAACAACCGGCAACAAAAGTGAGTAGCCCCCAAGTGAAAAAAATTGGGCCCAAAGTGTCAATATTTTGTGTGGTCACCATTATTTTCTAGAACGGCCTTAACTCTCTTAGGCATGGAGTTCACCAGAGCTTCACAGGTTGCCACTGGAATCCTTTTCCACTCCTCCGTGACGACATCAAGGAGGAGGTGGAAGTTAGAGACCTTGCGCTCCTCCACCTTCCATTTGAGGATGCCCAACAGATGCTCAATAGGGTTTAGGTCTGGAGACATGCTTGGCCACTCCATCACCTTTACCCTCAGCTTCTTTAGCAAGGCAGTGGCCGCCTTGGAGGTGTGTTTGTGGTCATTATCATGTTGGAATACTGCCCTGCGGCCCAGTTTCCGAAAGGAGGGGATCATGCTCTGCTTCAGTATGTCACAGTGCATGTTGGCATTCATGGTTCCCTCAATGAACTGTAGCTCCCAGTGCCGGCAGTACACATGCAGACCCAGACGATGACACTCCCACCACCATGCTTGACTGTAGGCAAGACACACTTGTCTTTGTACTCCTCACCTGGTTGCCACCACACACCCTTGACACCTTCTGAACCAAATAAGTTTATCTTGGTCTCATCAGAACACAAGACATGGTTCCAGTAATCTATGTTCTTAGTCTGCTTGTCTTTAGCAAACTGTTTGCGGGCTTTCTTGTGCATCAGCTTTAGAAGAAATGTGAGGGGTTTACTCACTTTTGTGGGATACTGTATGTCATTTGTTTCTGGTACGTCTCAGATTGTAAATTACACTGAGGCTTCACTTGCAAAGATTAAACTTCTAAGTAAATAAAATGCCTGTTTGTTGAATGGAAGTCAGAACGATACCTTCTGATGCAACCCAAGGAGTCTTGGACATCTTAACGCTGTCTGTCTTTCACAACACACTGCACCGTTGAGCCGACTGTTCGCTCAAGTTGAAGTTGTTGATCCAGAACAAATTGTTAGCTGCTCTTGCATGCTGATATCTGTTTACAGAGATCAACAAATATCTGTTTACAGAGATGAGCAGATACCAGCAGATATATGCTATAATGAGCTGGGATGTCAATACGGCAGACAGGCGAAATGCAACAGAGCTGTTGAAAGGCGAAATGCAAACTGACATGCTGTAGTCCCATATGTTTGTATCTTATCAGAGAAAGTATTAAAAGAAAAATGTTTTTCTACTAAATTACACTTCTTGTTTGACTAAATATAATACTCATGATTTTAGTTTTGATTAATGTAATAATATTGGGTGTGGTTCAGCTTAATAGCAAACAGCAGCTGCTTCCGAAAAGGCACGATGATGCATCACAACATAACAATATCACATTATTATTTCAGTCAGTCAATGATCTCTTCTATTTGTATTAACTCAGATTTCTACTGATATGTTTTACAGTAATCTGGATTATAGGCAGCATCATGTCCTGCTAGTCTCTAATAAGTGTGTAGTAAATTAGAATCAAGCAGAGAATAGGTCCTGTACTGACTCTCTGACTGCTGATGAGATTATAATGCATATAAAATTATATTATATATTTTTTTATTCCATATTTTATAATGTTATATTACATTTTTATTGTTTACTACAACTCACGGTCATTACATACCGACATTTAGTTTATTTATTGCTTAATCTGTTATTACCAACCATAATCACACCATGTCAACCTGTCACTACTGAATCTTTTTTAATACTGCCTGTAATTACTGCAATTAATCTAAATTCCATTTGTAACATTGTATATATCTAGATTGTATTCTATCTTTATTTATCTATTTTTATTTTTACTTATTTTATTTTTACTTATTGAAACTTCTTCTTGATTCTACTTATGTGTGGGTTGCTATAACAACTGAACAACTTGGCTGCTGCACAATCACAAGTTAGATTCAGAATACCTTCCTTTGATCAGTTTTATTCTCCATGCCATGAAGCAATGCTTGCAAATGTACACCTGCAAATCACTGACTACTAATGTGCAGGAAGACTCTTTGATCTCTTTACTTCATGTGTCAGTGTGAGACTTAGCAACATTAGCCTATTAATCACCTGCGGGGGAACAGTGTACCAGTATGAGACTTCACAACATGAACATTACTGACACTAATCAGAGGTTAAAATCAAATGATCCATTTTCCATCCCAGGCCAGAACTGCTCCTGTCTTCAATCTCAATTATGACTAAGTGTCTCGTTTTAAAGCCCCTCCATCTTATTCACAACCAAACAGGCCATAAACACCTACCGGCCTTCAACCAGCAGAGACAAACCTCCTCTGCCTCTGCCTAAAAACTGTACAGTGAAATGTTAAAAAGCTTATAGTTAGAGCTGGATCAGGCTTGGACCAGCTTTTGGCCTAGACTGCCGGGGGAACTGGCACACTGACACACTGGGATCCTAGCTCACCCCCTTCCCCCCAACCCCCTCATCCCTTACTTTAACTCTGCCTGTCCCATTAAAGTTACTAACCATAGACCTTTCTGGAGTCCCTGAGCTCCATTGTCTCGTAGATTCCTCTGAGCTGCCGTAGACGTCCTCCTGCTGCGGACGATCTGGACTCCAGCTGATACGGACGTGCTGGACTCCAGCGGCAACAGCTTCTACGACTCGTCTCATCACTATCACCTCTCTCTCTTACTCCCCTCTATCTGTCTTTCCAGACCCAACTCGGTCGAGGCATGATTGTCTAACATGAGTCTGGTTCTGCCTGAGGTTTCTGCCTGTTAAAAGGAAGTTTTTCCTCACCACTGTAACTAGCTAAATACTGCGATATGCAATGCTCATGATGGATTAAGGTGGGGTCAGACTGAGTCTTACCCTGTCTTGAAGTTGGGTCTCTGTTCATAATTTGACATAGTGTGGTCTAGACCTCCTATGTTTGTAAAAGCGTCTTGAGATAACGTTTGTTGTGATTTGGCGCTATACAAATAAAGATTGATTGATTGATTGATTGATCGATTGATTAATAGTCATCCATTTTCAAGACACATCAGGACTTAGTAATTTGTACAAAAAAAATACAAGTGCTTGACTACAAATGGAGCAGAAAAGGATCGTTTTCAGACTGTGCTGATGTATTTCGATCTCTATGCTACCTGTTTATACATCAAGCAGTGTTGTAATACTACAGTCCAAGACTTGGACACAAGTCCAACTCGAGTCCTGATTTTCAGGACTCATGACCACCAGGACTCAAGGACAGATGACTCAGACTTGTACTCGGAATGGCTTCCAGTGTTACTGCAGTCAGAACTGCAGTTTTTATTACTTCTGTATTGGCTTCATATTTCAAGACCTGAGGTTGGTGTATACTGCTTGGTATATAGTCAGGTCTCACAGGTTGCAGGTGTGGAGGACTGGAGCAAACAGATTTGAGGTGAATATCTGTCAACCCTGGAAAATAGACACACCAGCTGAGTCAGACTGAGTCAGACTGAGTCTTAGCTAGACACAAAAAGACTGCACCTCCCAATCAGTGTTTGAGTGTCTGCGGATATTAACAGTGAGTGAATCAATCTGAAACTTACTGGCGAAAAATTCAAAAATTTGCTGATAGTTGATTTCTTTAGCATTATTTTTTTCTTCCTCACAAAAGCTGAATCATTAAAGTTTAACTGACCGTGTTCACAATCCTGACTGTGTTAAAGATGCTGAACATTCAATTTAGTTTTGAAATGTCATTTAAAGGCCCTTTCTTTTCCTTCCCAGTCAGTGCAAACACATATTCTAGTTATCTCGACCCCCTTGAATGCCTCAGAAATTATCCATCCAACCTTGATCCAAAAGCAATGCTTTTAAAAATTATTTATTGTCCTCTTGAGGACAGACTTACTTTGTATTCATCATTGTGAAGCTGTTATCCCCACATTAAATGTAATTCCTGTTAATTGCAAGTGAACCACAAGGAAATCAGTCTTTGTCTTAGGCTCACACTGCTGAAGAAAGCCAGAGTTAAGCCTCTGTGTAACTTACCTTTCTGCTGTTAAACTGAGATCTACCAGAAAGAGATGAATTGGTGCTCCTGCAGAGGATGTAATGAACCAAGAAATGGCAGCATTTTCTTTGCAGCTATATACGGAGGGAGGAGTGACTTTTACTCCAACTGTTGATCAGAACACACAGCACCATCCTATATTCTGTGTTGGACTGTATACAATAGAGCAGACAGAAGAGGAAGTCCTGGTGTAAAGTCAACCATGGTTTATATCTTATTACTTATAAAGCGTTGGTCTAAAGTAGGTTTTATGGCTGCACAGATGTCACTGAATTATGTTGCAAGTATGAAAGGAATACTACAGCAATGGTTTGTCTCTATGATTCGTGCTCTTCCATGACTTCCTGTTGTAGTTTTTGCTCTGATCATTCTGTAAAATGAAGAATAGAATTGACATCTGTTAAGAAACTGACAGAAAGGCGGAACCAAGAGACAAAAGCCCAATTACAAACCCGTCTGTTGACAGTGCCATGGATTTATCAATACACAGCTGAGTTAGGCTTTTAAGAGCTATCGTTGAGGCCATAGATTTTTCCCTTTTTTTTTTATACTTCTACAATCCTCTGTCACATAAAGGATCAATGAACCAGGCAGGCAAGACTACAAAAACCCATTTGCCTTTTCGCTCTCTGCTACCAGGGGAGAAGTGGTGGGTTAATCCCCTACCCCCGACCTCCATTTGGCTAGTCGATGTGTAAATAGTGACGCAAAACATATCTTGCTTATATAATGGTCAAGTCAACCTGCAGCACATCAGGGCTAGTAAATTAAAAACCTCCTGCTGACCTCCACATGGTTCTGGTGATCGTAGTTCACTATGGCTTGGATTTGACTTTGATTGATGACCAGGTGTCATGCAGCAAATTACCCATTTCCGACACTTGTGCTTACACACTCACACAGACCAACCAAAGCTTGCATGCACCAGGACACGCCCAGAGTAAATGCCTACATGCATGCTAACCCAACTGCACAAAAACCTTATACTCACGCTTATAAACACTCACGCAGAACGAGGCTGTGAAACTAAATGTATGACCACAAACTTGATCGCTCTCTCACACAAACACATTGTGCCACAAGTCCTGCTCAATATACTGCACGTCATTGGTCACTTCTGCTAAGACCCATACTCACCCTTGCCCCTCACCCACACACACATACACACACTTTTTCCCATGTCGCCCCAGTCTCTATATGTGTCACCAGTGGATTTTTACCCCCTTAAGTTAAGTCGAACAGCTCAAGCTTTGGGCTGATAGGCCAATTATCGAGTGTTAAATCCCGGATTGTCGACCACCCAGTTGGATTAGTGGGGCTGTCAATCACCTTTGGCACTAATCCAGATAAAAGTCACATGGGACTGAGAGCTACAGAGGTCGAAGTAGACCTTTGGCAAACTATATGACTTGCTCTTATCTTCCATCATCTTCCTCTTATTCTTGCCTTTTTAGTTTATCTGTGGACCCTTTCCTCAGTATCTCATCTATCCCTATATGATATTTTTACGACTGCAGTACTTTTTCTGTTCTTTGTTTAATGTTTGTTTCCATCAGTTTAAACCTGCATTACATTATTCTGAAATTGGTGCTTTCACACTTAAACAAAGCTCCTGAAAATATCCAGCAGAACTGCATGTGTGAACACAAAATGAAACATTTTTCACCCAGTATTTACCTGGAATTGTCCCGACCAGCCTCCTAGTATGATTTCAGGGTAAATTCATGATGAGCTCAAGTGACACAGCAAGAAATGTTCAGGATAATTCCCTGCGAGTGCGGGTGCGGGTGATTACGTTGCAATCATGTGGGCGGTGTTCTGTCTTGTTTTGCTGCTTGGTCTAAAAGTCTACTGTAGGGCAAATCAATAGCATAGGTCACCGATGTGCGCTATTTATTAATGTTTTTAGGGCACAAACAGGAGTAAGTGAAGTGTAAGAATGAGGCCAGCATGTTTTGGTACTCTAATTTGAAGCTTTAATTTAAGATTTCTGGTGAAGTGTATCTCAATCCACCAATATTCCCTCTGAAGTAATAATCCCAGCAGAGAATCACTTCATATCACACCACCACTCTCTTCTTTTTCAGAGTAAGCCTATACGATTTCGCAAGTGTATCTCTGTAAACCAATACCCCCTATGAAATCGGAGCTCCTAGAATAGAATCACTGTAAATCACACCACCACTCTCTCCATTTGCATTATAGGAGCACGTTTTGGTGATCTATCACAATCCTTTATTAAGATTTCAGTAGAAGCGTACCTCAATCTTCTACCAAATAGGCTAATCCTCACACTGGTGGCAAGCGCCTGCAGGATTCTGGCTCTGCACATGCTTAGAGCCACTTAGTAAAAGAAAAACATCAACATGCAGTGAGGCGACTTCCTGCTTGCTTTTGCTCTCCAATTTGTTCCTTTTGACTCACTTGTTGATACTGCAGATTCCTTCACAACGATGTAAGAGGGGTTGAGGTCAACATAAATACAGATGATATAATAAGAAGTAAATTAAAACTTAAGGAAGAGTAAAATTAGAGGATTAGCAGTTAATCTTGTATAAAATTGTAAAACATTACACCCTGACTACCGATGCGTCTATTTGTGTCATGTCTCGCCTCCTGAGAACCCCCCCTCCATCCGCCAGGGAAGACTTTATGCTATAAAGGGGACAAGTGTGAACAGTCAACTCAGAAAACTTGGGAGGCAGCGCTCTTGATATTTTCTAGAAGTTATCCACAGTGCATGTCTGAAAACAGCTTAGTGTTATGGACACTTCTCCAATAAGATATGCACGGTAAGGCTGCAGCTTGTTTCTTTGCAACACCTGCCCTCAAAGTGTCATTTCAAAATATGAACCTGTCAGTCAAACACTGCCATGAGAACGCCCACTCAGCTGTCGTCTTCACCACATGTCTGAACATGCCCGTTTTAGCTGCTTTTTAAAAATTGAAATTTATGCTGAAAGACTGCTGACTGCTGTATCAGTACAATCACTGTGAAGAAGGCTTATTGGGGTTGGGTGTGTGATGTTTAAAAAGCTGAAAAATATTACAATCTTGATTAACAGCACTCTCTCTAGTCTTCTGACCACTCAAAGCGCTATAATGTCACATTCATTCGTTCACACCAACATGGCAGGGGCTGAAAGTGCTCACCAGTATTATCTAATCCCATTCACACACTGGTGGCACAGCCAGTGGGGGCAGTTTGGGGTTGAATGTCTTGTCTTAGGCCACCTTGGCATATGGACAGCGGGACATTGGATTGAACCCCTGACCTTCGGAGTGAAAGGCTCCACCACTGAGTCACAGCCGCCCCTGTCATCTGCTGCTCCCTCAGCTCTACCCCACTGTCTGCATCAGAACCGAATACTCATAACATAATTCCAAATACAAAGACATTTATTTCTCAATGGGAGTCAAGGCACATTATATAAAACAACTTAAAGATCTTAACTTTACTACTTTGCCTGAGTTGACAATAAAGGACATGATTTGTTTTCCTCAGTAGAAAGCAGAAGCTACATCTGTGCTCACAACAATTTCACCAGCTGTGATGTTATGTCAACCTGCATGGTTGTTTTTTTACTCTTGATAATTAAAGTATTACTCCCCATGGTGATGACAATTCTGTAAGGCAAACATATGGTTCAACACTAACTGATTCAACTTCTGTTCCGTGCAAAAGTCTCTCCCTCAAGTTTCCACTGCATCAAGTTCTCACTGAGGAACATGCACTCTCTCTCTCTCTCTCTCTCTCTCTCCTTCTCTCTGTCTGTCTGTCTGTCTGTCTGTCTGTCTGTCTGTCTGTCTGTCTGTCTGTCTGTCTGTCTGTCCGTCCCTCTGTATGCCTAACCTTTTGTTATTCTTTTTCTTTTACATTGTGTTGCAAAGGGAGGGGCAAAGCAGGTCAATGCAGAGGGAACTTTACCGTCTAGCCACAACTGGAACCTGTTAACATTTACATGCACACCTGATGAATACTAATAATAGAAATGCCATTTTCCAAAGGGTGAAGAGTTTAAGGAATATAAGGAATGGTATATCGGCCTGCTTTGGAACTGGGCTCCATTCATTTCTTTCACACCATTATTTTTGTCCTTCAAACTGTGACCGTCTTGATTTTCAGTTATTTCTCTTGAACCAACACAGAGATCCCAGCATAGTGAGCTAGATCAGCACATTGCCCACCTGATGGAAGACCTTGTCAGTTGTGGTCAATGGACTGGAATACTGGAGCTATCTTTTTTCCTTTTTACCTGTCATTTTACTGTCAAACCTTGTCTGTATTTCTGTTCTTTAAAATACATATTCAGAGCTCCGAAGCAAGATGTAGAACATTCAATAATGTTACTTTCAGAGAGGAGTGTAGGCCTGTGTTACTCAATTTTTCCTGTTCTCTTCTAATCTGTCCTCTCCCTCTAGGAACACGGTGGGCTTTGTTTACTTGTGCAGGGATCACATCCCTCTCTCAGTTCCCCTTTTTCCTCCCATTTTTCACAAAGAACATGCTATGCTATGTTCATCTTTATTACTTTCATTTCAGCTTTTATTTCATTTAGGAATAGTAAACAACAATCGCAACAGAATTCACCATTATTTTCTCTCATCTCTCGTATGTGAAATATAACTTGTTCTGCTGTATTTGACTTCAACTGAGCTCTTACCTTGAGCATGGGACTTGACGTCACCGACAGGCTTATCAATGTGAACATGACTGGAGTACCATTGTGTTGCTCAATGTCACATTTAACCTTGTGAGAATATGTCATGGTTACTGTTTTTACTGTCTGAAAAGAGCAAAAAAAAAAGAAAAAGCATGTTTTTTTCATCACAGATTGACAAGATGAATATTAAAACTTTGTAGTCCCACAGCTGTGGTTATTTTGCATTTCATTACAGAGGTGTAATCAGAAATGTTAACAAAAATACAGATTGACATAACCAATCAGTCAATCTTTATTTGGTGCCAAGTCACAACTAATGTTATCCCAAGACGCTTTACAAACCGAGCAGGTCTAGACCGTACTCTGTGATATATTATAAACGAAGACCAAACATCAATCAAAATCAGAATCAGAAATACTTAGTTTATCCCGGGGAGGGAAATTCGGTAAAGCTAGGATAAGATCCAGTCCCATTTTACAGACATGACTCATTTAATCTTAATCATTCATGAGCAGAGCACTTTGCAGCATTCAACAAGTTACAGCGGCAAGGACAAACTTCCTTTAACAGGCAGAAACCTTGAGCATGACCAAACTCATGTTAGACACACATCTGCTGAGACTGTGTTGGAGAGAAGGATAGAGGGAGATGAAGAGAGAGAGATGATAGTGGGGAGACAGATAGTAGTAATTGTAGCAGCTGGAGTCTGGTTTGTCAACACTGGCAGGTCATCAATGGCTGTAATCCAGAGGAAGCTACGAGACAAGGGAGCTCAGGGACTCCAGAAAGATCTATAGTTAGTAACTTTAATGGGCCAGGAAGACTTAAAGTAATTGACAGGTGGACAGATAGGAGAGAGAGGAAAACAGGATCCCAGTGTGTCAGTTCCCGCAGCAGTCTAAGCCTATAGCAGCATAACTAAGAGCTGGTCCAAACCTGAGCCAGCTCTAACTATAAGCTTGTTTATGTTAATGACGTGTTAGCATAGAGGCCAACAAAAACTGATTAAACATTATTTGATAAAGATGAAAACTAACAAAAAATACAGATGACAATACTTTCAACTGCCAATACTAAATGCTATCTCCAGAGAGTAAAACCATGAGTAACAGACTTTACATCAGTGTTTTCTAATATACTTTATATTAACTCCAATTCCTTATGGTTCCAGTGATTTGTGCTCATCTGTGAGAATAAATTGTATCTTCAAGGCACAAATTAGTAATTTAAAGGTCACAGATTATTAATTCCAAGAAGCCCAGTAACTGTTTTGCAGGTAGCTATTATTTATCTGAGGGCACTAATTAGTCAGTTTAATGACTAATTTGGCCCGATAATTTAATTTGGGATGAATAATTGAATGGCTATCCATAGATCATAAAAAATAAATTGGTAGATTAACATCAAGGGGTAGACAAAAGTTTGATTTTGTTGCATTCTACTGTATAAATGTATGATATTGTCTAATCAGAACACACTGTGCAGGTTAGACAATACATCATACACTGATATGAGTGACGTTTGAAGTCATTTTGAGGAAATTTAAACATTAGGTTACAGGTAGCTGTAGTAAGATACACAGCTGAGGTTTAAATGATCACAGATAACAGTCTGTGCCCAGTTCATCTCCCTCTGCTAATGTGATTTGTAGAAACCTAATATTGGGAAAGATCTGTATTAGCCCATGGATAGAACAGCATTTGCAGAGCTGAGGTCTTGTGCTACTTTAATCCTTAACAGTGCTGGATAACAGAATGAGCTGATGAGCAGATGTTGCTTTTCCATATGCGGTCTATGTGTTTGGATTATGTATTGGCTTTTTATTCACAAGGACACCAACATAAAAAGCAGGGGACGGCAAGTGTTTGCTAGCAGGTGAATGAGCGTTTGGACAAAACAGCAACCTCCGGTCTAAAAAATATGAGTCCAATGCGGATGTGCTAAAAACTGCAGTTCATCGAGGATCTGCTTGAGGCTGGCTCCGGAAGTACCGGAAACCACATACACACCAATTCAAAAAAGATGATCTTTACAGCAGAAATAAACATGTTTACAGCCTGGTACAAAAGACGAGTGTAGTCTGGATAGCTAATTTCTCGATCGGCACACACTGTACAGGGGGTGAAATTTTTTCCTAACACGGCAATTTTGAAGATATTGAGATTACGAGTCTTCCAATGAGAGGCACAGCTGACTTGGTTGGCAGGTAGGAACACTGTAGCTGTTGGCTAGGAGGCTCAAAGCCCGCCTATTTACATCACAATTGCTCGACAGCAGCGATATGGCTGTCGTCGACGATTGGCCTCAAAACAGTTCTTCAGAAACAGATGGGTGACGTCACGGATACTACGTCCATATTTTATACAGTCTATGGTTTGACCCATATGTGAATTACATTGTTAGCAATGTCACAATTAATAACTGGATAGCAAGCTAAGTCTACTTAAAGTGGAGACACTGCTCGGAAAATATCTAGAACAATCGAACCAATACTTTTAATCTTAAATCAAATAGAGGTCTGGTGGAACTAATGTTTAATAATGGTGCTGTAGTCTAAAGACTCATAAAGCAAGTCATATTTTATCATGCCATGGCCAGCAGTCACTTACCAAACTTCCTTTGGTCTGCAGAGAAAGAAACATTTGAGGTTGGGTAGTGGCTTCCTGTTCCTCAGAGGAACAGATGACAGAATGATGAAGGGGTTTGTCCTGGCCTCAATCAGCTCAGGCCTGAGGAGAGTTTGGTGGAATGAAAGTCCTGAACTGTAAGTGTTTGAAAGATGAAAATCCAGTTCTAGTTCATAAACTTAGGTCTCTCCTCCAAAGATTGGAATAATAAATGGACAGGGAACATTAATAACACTCAAGAGCTGTGGGTCAGGTAGGGTTTGTTTGGGGGCATTTATCTAACTGTTGTTATTTGGTGGTTGTTAAAATATATAATTTATTTGACTATATTATACTGCTACCCCAAAAGTAAAATTATTCAAGGATTCAGTAATAAACCTTGTATGAATGGCTGAAAATGTGCATTAAGATGCTTATGTATACATACTTTCTAAGTAATTTTTCTCATTTCTCCTCTCATGAAAAGTAAGAGGTTAAATATCCCAAGAAAACCCAGCAGAGCCAAACAATCAATCTGTCAGACAATGTCATTTAATGCCTTTGACAAATTTCGAATGCTTTCAGCAGAAAAATGATTGATTTTTTCTTTTCGAAAGTAGTGCATAGTTGGAAGGAGTCACTTTTACATTTAATATTTCATTTCCAGTCTGTGCCTGAACTAATGAGATGTGAAAAAGTGGATTTCACCTGTAATATCTCATCAGAATGCAATGGAAGGCAGTTGGGAAAAGCAGGATATAAAAAAGAGAAGAGTAAAACCTGGTTTATATTGTTGTCTATGCTGTTGGTCTGCATAGCCCTGTGCCTACGCAGAACCCATTGCATGTTGCATTAAGTGCATGTCTTCAAAAATGTAACTTCATGTTGAAACAACTCAGAACGCAAGCCCTGTGGCTAGAATTGTCTTTCTGGATTCGCCAACATCGGTCGTACATTATACCTCCTCCGTTTTTCTCTTCTTTTTTTCCCTTTGCATTCATTTCTGTATGACCAGCTGCTGCTCAACATTCATCCAACTTTGACATAATATGCCCGGACTATACGCCCGAGTTCGCCCACAGTTTCCTGTGCACAAACAGAGAATGTAGCAGGAACAGGAACTGGCAGTATGGCTAGCATAGAAATTGCACTGCCCACTAGTGGCTGGGAAGAGTATTGCAGAGCGACACAGAATGATGTGTTGCTCATGGCATCAGCCCCAATGGTGTAGCTATGGCAAAGAGTCAATGCAGAATTAAAAACCAGGCTTAAGTCTATAAGGAGCTTTTCATATCTTCAAGCAAATCTTGTGCCTAAATGTGCCATACTGTACTGATACTCACATAATACGAAGGGCCGCATGCAGAGGAAGAGGAGAGAGAACCAAACAATCAAGTAAATGCAGAAGCAAGCTAATGGCCTGCACAGATCAATCGATTGCTTTATAGACAAATAAACACCTAATGAGTTTGTTGAAGGAAATCATTTAGGAAATGGAGGAAGAGTGCAAAGGTATTAAAAAGAATGAAATTAATATTGATACAGGAGAGCTGATGGCTTTGAATGATTTTATGAGTTTTGAGGTAGACCAGAAATAAAAGCAAAATGTATGAGTCAAGAGTTTGCTAAGTGGAGGCTATACTCAGGCAGAATGTTGCAAGTGGAACAAATCTCTGGTACAGTCTGACTCTTTCCTACTTCTGGTCATAACAAGTCATCTGGGGATTGTTCTTGTTTGTGTTCGAAACATTTTAAAGTAAGTAGTCCAATTAAAGAAAAGCACTAAATGTGGCCTCAAAAGAGCTGATTCATCACCATCTGTGAAACAACTACATAACTATTACCACCTGTGAGGATATATCAATGCATAGCAGTGCTTTGGGATAAATGCAAGGTGTGGAGCTAATATTCCCACACTGCCTGGGCAGTCTTTTTTTTAGCACCAAGCACAAAGTACAGCTGGTGTTGATGAAAACATCAGTTTTGCAGGTATTTTAGCTGAATGTGAGGATTTGGTTCTGATTATCATACTTGATGAAAAGTTAATGGATCATAAAAGTGATTATAATTAATCATCTGGAAGGTATGGAGGTTTTTCCCAGACTTGATGACAAAGTTGTTTCAAACATTGCCATAAAAGTCAACCTCAAGTACCTGACAAGATGTTTTAAGTTCACCAAAGTCAGTGAAAAAAGAATGCTAATTATTTCCTGCTGGTGGTAGATCAGAAGTCAGAGGATAGTCGAAGTTTAGGTAGCCAAAACGAGTGTACCGAGCAGTTTACCTCCAAACACACAGTTAACTAAACAACATACAAAAAACTACAGCTATTATTTTTCAATATCTTTTTTGTCTATTTATAAAAACTTATATAATTACACATAATTGGGCATAATTAGAGGCACACCTTATTTGACTAACAGGCAGGTGCATTCTAACTGCTTATCAAACAACATGGTCATAACTCAGTTAAAGCTAGGTTTGGTAGCCACGGAGAACTAGCATGAATTTGAATGTAGCATTTCCTCAGTACTCCCCTCACCCCCTCCCCTCGGAGCTCCTCCAAATCGACGCCCCCGCTGACATGCACGAGCGCCGCTGATTCATGACCATATGATCGTGACTGATTCAAAACCGGTCCTCAGCACATCGTTTGTGTTTTGCACTGCGTCAACTCATTTCTCACTCAGCGGTAAGAAAACACCAAAGCATTATCATAGTGAAAGTTAAAAACACAAGCAAACATGGCTATTGTTAGAACTCACAACTGTAATACTAGCATTTTCCAGTTGTACCAGTGACACGATATCAGGAGAAAAGCTATAATACATAGAATACATCTACATTTTCTGTAGGACTTACTAAATGTCATTAACTGTTTTGCTTATCTGACCCCCTGTGGTGAGAGCTTTTTAGACTCTGATCCGGACTACAGTCCTGAGCAAAGCACCTCATCGGGTCAGAGGGGACAGGCCCGAGGTCAAGTGGTAGGGGCAGTAAATAGAGGCAGGGGACGGGGAGTGCACGCCAGGGAAATGTAAGCTCAGGAGGCGGGCAGAACGGCAGGATGGGATTTGATTGGTTTCATATTTTGGTTACTGATGGCAGGGATTGGTTGGTGTTTTCCCAGGTTTACTCCGGCTGTAGATAGTGGCTTTTTTTGCTCTTTTTTAAGAACACATTATGTATTGATTGTCAACGGGACATTTTAACCAGTATAACAAAAAGTGTATCTAAAACTGACTACCAACCCCAGCTTTTAAGGCAGTTTCTTGATAAACCAAAAGCTAGTTGGGAGTAAGCATTTCCAATATGTCGATCACCATCTTTGGGTTTAACAACCTCTTCAGCAGCCAATCAGACTGGTTGAATGACTTCAACTATGTCTGTGTTTTTAAAGTCTTTGGTATGTGCCATGTTTTTTTTTTTTCACTTCAAACTGTTTCACTTGATTCAAAAAAGGAAAAAAAAAAACTCATGGTGGAAATAAAGTCAGACTGAAACATTCAGCCTTATTCATCCAAAATATCTGCATTCAAAAACTCATACAAGTCAAGAAACATGAAAAAAAAAAAATGTATTTTCCAAGAAGAGGAAACATACACTGAGGAGTAATAAAGAAATGGGAAAATCGAAAAAAAACAAAAACAGCAAAAACAGCAGATGGAAAAAAAAGAAGATAAAGGGAACCTAGGAGCAAACAACAGCAGAGCAAAGAAAGAAAAAGATGATAAACCCAGAAGCAAATCTGCTCTGGCCTACTCCAACAACAGCTCAACAATACTATCAAAAGCTTCATCAAATAGATCACATTTACCCAACACCCTCTAATCGCTATGTTTTAGTGTCAAGCCGATGGTACATTTGCATGTAAATTTGGTTTTCCAGGCTTCCTCTTCAGATTACAGCTGCAAATAGCACCATGCATTTATGTCCTTGAGGCACAGAAGCACTTCCTCACACTCAGGCATTCTAAAATACGCACAGAGAAAGAGAGAGCTGTCAACTCCCAGCAGGTTGGCTGTTGTTAGCCATAAGGGGATAAAGTGACGAGCAGATGGGACAGAGACAGATGCAAAAATGACTAAAGTAGGACAAAACTGACAGAGGGAGACACAGAGTGAAAGATTCCTACAGAGAGCAGACACAGACTATTTCATGCTTTGGCAAAAGCATGAAGAATGCATTTGAAAAAAAAAAAGAAACACACTACTGTCTTTCCTCCCCAGGTTTTAAATTTCATATGGATATGAGGAGAATTATTCGAGCCACAGACAGTCTTTCTGTGGTCAAGGTGAAGATGTGAGGCTGCTGCAGCTCACCACATGCCTATTAATGGAATGGATGAATGCATTAATAAAAGTGTTGAAAACAGTATACATTACAGAGTGTTCTTCCCTCTAATCAACTAAAAGTATCAAGTCAGTAAGAAGTATGCTGCATTAAGACTATTTGGCCTGTTTAAGGCAGAAGGCTGTCTACTGTATCTGGTTCGGCTTCATGTTTCTGAAAGGAAGTTTGCTCACCAGTGATATACAATTGTGTCTTCTTAGATAGAATTGTCGAGGCTTATAGCAGGAGCTTCTGTTTTGATTTTATGTATATACTGTATATAAAAACAAAAAAGTACACATAATCAGAGGTGTCAAGTAACAAAGTACAAATACTTTGTTACCTTACTTAAGTAGAAATTTTGGGTATCTATACTTTACTGGAGTCATTATTTTTCAGCCGACTTTTTACTTCTACTACATTTTCACGCAATTATCTGTACTTTCTACTCCTTACATTTAAAAAATAGCCTCGTTACTCTTATTTCATGTCGGCTTGTTTTAATTATGGCTTGTCATCGTTCAAAAAAACACATTAATGTACATTGACATTCCAATAAAGGCTATTGATAACATGCCTGTGAAGTTTGACTTTTGGCACCATTACAATACTTATAGGGAACTAGTCATCATATCTTCCGTTCCATGAAACACATTAATGCTCTGTAGCACACATATATGGTTCTTTAATGGATTTGCATTGTACAAAAATGTCTTCATTTTCAATGGGTAACCCAAATATTTCAACACATAACATTATAGTCATTATGGCCTTTTATTAAAATGAATTTTTTGGGAGGTGTGGTAGTGCACTATGGGCCCTGTGGCGCAGCCTAAGCTTTTGTCCTTAATGGCATTTTTTCCCCTCACATTACATTTACTTTTATTCTTTAAGTAGTTTTGAAACCAGAACTTTTACCCTTCTACTTGAGTAAAAAACTTGAGTTGATACTTCAACTTCTACAGAAGTCTTTTTAAACCCTAATATCTATACTTATACTTGAGTAATGAATGTGAATACTTTGGACACCTCTGCACATAAAAGAGAAAGTGCAGCTTGATTTATAGTGAGTTTGCTCTTTCAGTGAACTGGATTCCTGACAAGGTGAGCAGGACCCAAGCACCAAGCAGATGAAGAAATCAGCTGTATTGAAAATATCCTCTATGTTGCTTACAGACTTAAAATGTTAACAGGAACTTTTCTTCCCACAGAAAATGTTTTTTGCCACAATGTCAGGAGGCAGAGTTGAAATGTGCCAGAGCTATTTCCATGGATTGATTGGATTTGATGTGTGGGATCAGGTGTCCCTGGAAGCACTTTGCTGTCTAGAAACAAATCACCATCTTTATGAGGGTTTTGACACAAACTATTCATATTCATGTCTGTGTACAAGGCTGTAAAGTTGTTGTAGAATTACAACCTTAGCAGCTTTAAAAACTTTAGAGTCTTTGACTACTGCATCACTGCATGGCTCACATCAGTTGTATGAATGTTCGATGGGAACAGCAGTTCATTTTTTGGGTGTGTTCCCTCTGAGTAACAGCTGTGCATAATCCATGTAATTAAAGCACATTCTGGAGGAGTGACTGCAAGAAGTTGACAAAACAAGTGTTTCTTTAAAACAGTACACAATGTTAACTTACATAAGTATTGCTATAGCACTTTGTTTGTGCAGAATCTGAAGTTGTTGATGAAGTTATTTAGTTAAAAACCACAGCTGGATTAGTGCTGATTTGTCCTTAAGTGACTAAAAGTAAGTCTTTTAGTTGCATTTGTTGTTTAGTCAATATGTAAATAATTCATTTCTTGTTTCAACTGATGGTTTATTTTTACAAGTTGGTGAAAATAATGTTTATCCTGAACTTTGCAAAGTGCCCATAGCTGTCAAAACCAGAGAACACAGTGGGACTCAACACACTCCCTTCAATACAAGACAAGAAGGCGTCTGCAAATTCTTCAGCCTGAAGAGAGCGATGAATAACCTTCTGTCAGAGTTCGGATAAAGACAATATTCTATAAATGTAGAAGCAAGCTGTATCATGAAATGTTAAGTGATGCAGAAAGCATATGCTGATGTTTCCAGATGGGTGAGACACAACAAGGACAAGAGGAGGTGAAGGAAGAGAAGTGAAGAGGAGAATTTGGAGAGGGCTGTGGGCTGTTGAAAGTGTGAAAAATAGATCAGAGAGCCTCAAGTTGAAGGTCTCCGCTCAACAAGACATGAGGATGTGAGTGTCCAAAGCTGCGTATCAGCCTACAGTGGCTCCAACACAAACAGACACACACATGCACACAAACACATGCATGCCAACACACACTTCTTCTCTGAAGCTGATTTGTTATCACTGCCTCTCCAGGGTCACTGCTCGCATTTGATTGGCTGCCACACTGTAATTTAGAGGAAGTGGAACGTTGCTATGCCGATACCAGTCAAGGCCAGAGAATGAAGGGGGGGGGGGGGGGAAAGAGAGTGATGTGTGAAGCATATTGATTTTTGTGGCGTAACATTTGGCCTGGCATTGCTTTCTGATGAAGCTAAAGGGTGATGAAGTTCTAAGGATTGTATTAAGTAAATGTGTCATGCTTTGAAATGCAGACGTGCAAGCATCAATCTGTGAGGAGAAGGGTTGATGTGGAACTCAGGGAGACAGTGTGCACTGGATTTTAGCTCACCTGCATGACTGAATAAACCAGTGCAGCGCTGCTACCAGGCTAGCTGTCTAGTTGTGCTCATGACATACAGTATGTCTTTCATATTCATGCAAGATGCACATGTGCTTTCTGCTTCATGCATAAAAGCTCATACCAGAGAGAGGCTTGCAAAATTAACCATGGTTATTTTTAATCTGGCGAGCTAACAGTTGACACTCCATCAAGGGAGGTACATTAAAAAGTCAGCCAGTTGTTAGCATTCAAGGTTATCTTTCCCACAGTTTGTTTGTAAAATTGCTCATCATTTAATTTGATGGAGTTTGTGAAGAGAGAGAAGAGGGTAGCTTTCTCGCTGGTCTTGTATCATCACTTAGCAATGCCTTGTTAGCTCAGTTGCTAATGGGATAAAGAAGTTGTACTTAAAATGCTCTGTGAGGATTGTTGACTTCAAGCTGCTGTTGGTAGTTCTTGAATAAACATCAGTTCAGTGAGAGATTTCAAATGCAAACACTACCCCTCCATACCAGATTTCCCTCTCACTACATCCCTCTCTGCTCCAGTAAGCCCAACCCACAAACAGATCGTAGTGCACGCTCAATCAGGATGATGTAGGAGGACCAATTAGGAGATTGGTTCTAATTGGTCAGAGCTGACGGGAGTGATTGGAATTTATAGATTGCTGGATATAGAGGCAAAGGAAAATACAGAGATCTCGCCATAATCTCAAAATACCTCATTTATTGAATCCTACCAACTGCAGCTTTAAGTGAAATCAAAGTTTAAATAAAGTGTGCAAAATATGTCTCTGAAGATTAGAAGTGTATTGCCTACCCTGAATCATATCTTTGTTTGTTTTTGTTATGAGATTTTTTTTATTGGGTGATCAGCATACAGAAAGGATATAAACAAGTTAATATACTTTTCCCCCCTCCACCCTTTTTCTTAAACTGCTTTTTCTGCATAAGTACATATAGAAATACTTATGGACAATTAAGAAATTAAAAAATCTCAAAAAACGAAAACACACACACTAAAAAGACAAAATCTCAGTCTCCAATGCAGGTAATTGCTAACCACTCGGTGAGCAGGGGGATATCCTCTCACATGAATAATAGATCATAATTTATCATACCATACTGACAAAGTGACTTTTGGTTTTGTAGGATGACTTTGTACATTAACTGTCATATTCTCTAAAGCCTTCTTTGTAATTGCATAATGCTCGGATGGTCAGCAACGGTGGCCCCTCTGCAGAAATATACTTCAGTGTCGCAAAAATAACACTTCTTGAAGAAAGAAGGCAACAGTGAGCCACGAGTCCATTGCACCCATCATCACCTGTCAGATAGAGTCAAAAGAAGGTTCAGACGCTTGACCTGATTTAATCCGGCCAAGAGGCTGCAAAGAAGATACTTATAATGGGGTCACTGTCTGAGTTTAAATGGCTATAGAACCTCACGTAAACCACTGTCAGCTTTATACCTGCATCTCAGTGGGAGGTGTTTGATGTGCTTAGTGTCCAAGTTTGGGGCATGATTTACTTCAGCTTGTTGCATAAAGTAAATATATAGATGTCATTGATAAAAAGAAGAGACAATAACATATTTATTAATTGATTCAAGTATTTCCCCCTGAAGATGACCCCTGTAGTGTCCTGCATTAAATGATATGAGCTTCCATTATCTTACAAAACAGAACATAAAAGTGAATTATCTAATTCCATGAAACATGTTCACAAATTAAACCAAAAACTATGAAGAAAAGAGCAGCACCGCCGCACAGCTGGAGTCCTGAGACCAAAGATTTTTCACGGTAATTACAGAATCAGTGCTTTTCTACTTCCATGATGAGCTTCTCCTCATCACTGTTTTCTTTACTGGCCTCTGAATACCTTTGACCTGTTGACTCCAAGCCTGGCTCCGCTCATTATGAAGGTTTGTTGTTGTAGTCCTCTGCACACCATCAATGCCCTTCCCCTGCATCTGACTGGTTGCCTGCAGCGTACACTTTGACACAGCATTCAGTCAGTGGGTGATTTGCTTGTGGCTGAGTGGTGTGGAAATAAGTTTGTCGCTTTTTTCTGTTGTGTATTGAATAACAACAAAAGGGTTGGGACCAAGCGGATCAGGTGCTAGTAGGTAGTATCGGTGTTTTTACTACCTGGAGCTTGCATGTATGGAGCTTGGGTTGAATTCAAGCAGCAACCTCCAGTCTCAAAATATGAAGCCCATGCGGAAGTGTTATAAACTGCAAATCATCGAGCGTCCACTTGAGGCTGGCTGCAGAAAAAACGGAAACCCTATACACACCAATTCAAAGAAGACGATCTTTGCAGCATTAATAAACATGTTTACAGCCTGGTTCAAAAAACGACTTCAGTCTACCTAGCTAATTTCTCTATCTGCACACTGGGGGGTGAATTTTTTTCTAACGTGACAGTTCAGAAGATATTGAGATTACGAGTTTTGCCCAAATAAGGACATGACTGACTTGCCTGACAGGCGGGAACACATAGCTGTTGGCTAGGGGGCTCAAACCCCGTATATTTACCTCACACTAAGCTTGGTTGAGTGCAGCATTACCAATTTGGCTCCTGCCAACGATTGGTTTCAAAACAGCCCTCAGGAACAGATGGGTGACGTTACGGATACTACATCAATTATTTATACAGTCTATGGTTGGATTATGGGTTGCTTTGGGATGCCATAGCTAACTGTTTAGCCTCTCCGAGTAGTTGTGGACCTAACCATTTGGTGGGCTACTAAAATTATCAGTAGAGGGCATATAGGGGTGGCTTTCTTCACTGAGCGCTCATCCTTTCTATCAGCACAAGAACCTTGTGTCTAACTCAAAATAAGCTGGTATCCAGAAGGTAAGATGATTGTTTTAAATCTTAGCATTACATTAAACAGCACATTTCTAACTTTTTTTTATCCTTTTATTCAATTAAACTGTTTTTGAATAGCAGACACTACAGCAACAGAACAACAAGAAACAGCTAATCACTGCTATTCATTAATGCCTTTGTTTTACCTACTACGGTTATAAGCACTTTTTAATAGGGCGCAAAGTACCCTCTTCTTTCTATTAAAATCATATCTAATTTTAGCCTTGAAAATACACCTCTAACCCATTGATTATTTTATTTCAGTTTATTTTATTTCATATTGAATGCAGGTACTTTTCTTCATAATCCACATAATAATCAGCATTACTGTAATCCCTAATTTTTTAATCCTTTAATCCCTCTGACTGCTCTTTTAGTCACATTTCTGGATGCTGCCTAAATAGCATGAGATGTGGACTTGCTGCAAAAACAAATACACAGGACAAACATTTTATTTACTGCACTCAAAAATCACTCGGTGGAAAACAAAAAAGGTGATAATAGATTGTGATGCGCACTTACATCTGCTGGCAAGCGTGTGAGCTACACAGTAATCTGTGAGATTTAGAGATTTAGAGAGGAGAGAGTTGTGCAGGTGGAGGAAGAGAAACATAAAGACTCAAGCTTAAAAGTCACATACTTTGAATTAAAAGCTTTTAAACAAGCCGCTCATCTTTCATGTGGATGTTTTCCAGTCTTTCTGCAAACAAACTTTCACAAAAACTCCCAATTTGTTTGACAGCTGCTTAGCTGAGCCTTTTCAGGAACAGCCAAAGTATGTGCAGTTTGTTCACAAAAATCTATCTTCAGCCCCTTTCACATAGTAAGTCCTGACAATTTTCAACAATTTTGGACATTCAGCTCTTGAAATGTCCCAGAATTGCTGGTACCATACAGCTGAAGGTCATGTGTGTCAGACATTCTCTCACAACTCCATATACTCTGTTAGGTTTAGGTGAGTGTGCAGGAGGAGGAAGAAGAAGAGGAGCCTTTTGTAATTGTGGCTGTGTCTTGGTTGATATCACTGCAACAATGTGTATATGAACTTTTTTTCCAACATATAAGCAGTGCCAGAAAACATAATCCTGGCAATCAAGCTCTGCATAAAGTATTGAAACACTGATTGCTTCAATCACGCTATCCTCAACATGAAGAGCATAATTTGCACCTCCCACTCACTCATGGTGATTGTTCCGGGCTAATACCTGCTGAGTTTACTCATCAGCTAACCCTTACTTACTTACGTGCTGATTTTTTTGTGGGCTGGAAAGAATTCTGCTGAGAGCCAAAGTGAAAAGGTTTAGTATATGGTTTCACACATTCAACCTGTCTTGATATTGCAAATAATTTTTTTTGGAAGCCTGCCTTTTAGCAGGCAGAAACTTCGGGCAGAACCAGACTGATGCTGGACCAACCCACCCACCCAACTAAACAACCCACCCAACCAATCCACCAACTCACCAACCAACCCACCAACCAACCAACCAGCCAGCCAGCCAGCCAGCCAGATGAAGATCGACCAACCAACCAACCAAACAACCCACCCACCCACCCACCCAACCAAACAACCCACCCACCCACCCACCCAACCAAACAACCCAACCAAACAACCCACCCAACCAATCCACCAATCCACCAATCCACCAATCCACCAACCAACCCACCAACCAACCCACCAACCAGCCAGTCAGCCAGCCGTCCAGCCAGCCAGCCAGCCATCCATCCATCCATCCATCCATCCATCCATCCATCCATCCATCCATCCATCCATCCATCCATCCATCCATCCAGCCATCCATCCATCTACGGCAGAGATCCAGAGGAACCTACGAGACAAGGAAGCTCAGGGATTCCAGAAAGGTCTATGGTTAGTAACTTTAATGGGACAGGGAGAGTTAAAGTAAGTGATCGGATCTTTAATGTTTTAAAGATGAGAGCATCTTATTTATGTATTGTGACAAATCCAGATATATACACTTCAAATGGTCTCTTTGCATTCCCTCTAAAAAATGGTGAGAATTGTTTACTCTCAAGGCAAACAGGGATAAAAAGACAGCAAATACATTTTGAGCAGACCTGGGGAACTGACGACAACAATTCAACAAACATGTGAAAATACAAGATTAAAACTTTATTGGAGTTACACTTCAATTTGAATGCAGCCTGCTCAATATTGTGAATTACAAATGAATACTTTGAAATAAGTTCCCAAGTCAGACGAGGAGGCGACCACACATTCGCCAATGTACACAAAGACAACCACATAAAGATAAACACAAATAGTGGGTTTAGAGTTGTTTCTATTGGAAAGTCTGGTGTGTTTGCAGAGTATTAGTGCTGCTCTCTCAGCCACGAAGGGATTTTTCTTTAGTCTGCTTTCTTCTCCTGTGTGCTTGCATCCATCCAGATTCTCTCTTTCTCTGTTTGTTTGCCAACAGCAGTAATTACATCACTGTCATTGCTCATGCACAAGCAATCACACACAAACACACAAATGAGGCTGCACAGCTGTAAAATAGATGACCTGGTTTATAGCATAATACTGGTATTTTTTTTTATCCATACAGCTAATAAAGCCTGTGAAGAGTCTGCACCCTCCTCAGTGTTTACTTCAAAGCTCCTGTGACTGTCTGCTGCTGCAGGATTGACTTACACACAGGCGTAATAGGCCCTATTATTTTCTAAAATACCTGACACTGTTAAAACACATCGGCTCTGCTATTGCCGTTTTCTTCTATATTGCAAATAATACAGTAAGCAATAGTCATTTTAACCAAAGTTACAATGCTATTGATTTGTACTCATGGTTTATGTCTGCATGATGAATGAAAATGTAATATTCTCCTTAGCCCTGTTTTTTGGTTTCTCCGTTCTCCTGTGTCAATATTAAGTTCTTTAGTTTCTATAAATAATCATTTATGCATGATTGATATTTGGTTCTCCTTCAAAAATGGCTGTGAAACTGAAGCAGTGGGTAAAATGACAGTAAATCAAATCTGTAAAGTTGTGCATTGTGAAAACAAATCTCTTGACATAGTGCAGAGTGACTGCAGAGTGCAGTGCTTTTTCTAACTGAGTTTGATACAACATGCATTTCATTTTACTTGAAGAGAAGTTGATTATTCAGTTGTTTTTTTAATATTGATGCATTAAGGGATGTACAAAAATATCGACATGCCACAGGGTGTCAAAATTACAATCAGTATGTGATGTGAATAGGTGAATATGTAGTAGACACACATACACACACACACCCTCATTTACAGAACAATACCACATATTTCCAACTTGAACACCGTAAACTGCCCTGCTTTGATCGTGTACATTTTTTCTCCCACCATCCCTCCACTCCTCCACTGCTCCCTCATGTGTTGTACCAGGAAATATTGGATTGATAAAACAAACAGCTAACTCAATACACACTTTGATCTCTGTAGCTACCCTGGTTCATCTCTCTTCTTACTTTCTCCTCCTCTGCGCCATTTCTTCCTCTTTTCTTTCCCTCTTATGCTTTTGCTATCTCTATCCCACTAACTCCTTTATTTATATTTGTTCTCCCAGCACACTTTTTTCCCCTTTTATCTTTTCTTTCCCTCAGTCTTGTAACATATGAGCTGTAGCTGGGGATGATTTTAACAAACATCTTTAGTTGGAATTATTGGACGTCTTTGCTCTGAAGGTTCATTTGTGTTATCTCGACACAACGTGAGTCGGTGAAAGGTTGATGATGACTTTGCACTCAGATGTGGAGAGTAATTAATCAGGGGAGACAAAACAAGCAGCCCTCTGGTTTAATTGAAATGTGAGATGGCAGAGTAAGCAATATGAAGTTTCCAGGACTCAGTGAACGGCAGGTCTCACAACAAGTGGATGCAAACTGCAACATACACATTTTCATCACCTAGTATTCTGATGTTTCCCCATTACAGCCACCAAATCACATTGTCTATAATATGAATGTTGTACGTGTTTTGCATTGTAATAGGCATCTAAACTCAGACCAGCTCACTGAACACATAGGAATGCCAGACAGCAAGGAGAATGGAAAGTCATAATGAAAACTCCCCTAGCAAAGGGTGGGATCAAAGGTTTTATTCATATTCAATTGTCAAGCAAGTTTTGTCCAACTTTCCCAATGCTGCAAAAAGAATTGCAACTGCATGTGTGAGTGAATTGTTTGGTAATGCACAGAACAGTTTTTACAGGTCCTGCTGGGACATAAGTCCCTTAATCCTTGATATATTCTTTGAGTGATATTTTGCAGACCTTCAAACTTGTTCAATATGGTTTTCAAAATCCAGGTCTGAGTCCATGACTACACCCAGGTTTCTGGTTTGGTGAGTGCTTTTCAATTGTAAGGTCTGAAGCTGTTCACTGACTTTTAATCTCTCCCTGTTGGCTCCAAAAACAACTACCTCAGTTTTGTCTTTGTTTCACTGGAGAAAATTAAAGCACATCCACTCACTGGAGTGGAGAACATCAAAAACAACAGTCATTGACCAACCAACACAACAGGAGAAGAAAAATGAAGACACATCCTCAGAATTTAGTCTCCCTTTGGCATCTTTTCATATCTTTAACATCAGGTAGTTGTGGTCATGTTTGATACTGTATGGAGAGGGAGAAAGGAAATGCTTCTGCAGCAAGGTTCAGCTGATCATATTCATCTCTCTGTCAGTTCTATTTCCAGTAAAAGAGAAATTTCAGTGTTTCCCCATTAGACAAAATAGGTGTGATGGTTGACTTTTCTTATCTACAGCCAGTATTAAAAACTGATTTAATGTAGCAGAATGATGAATCAAATAGAAAGTTGCAGCAAGACTTCTGTCCCACAGTGACAGTGTGTATGTTTTTGCATAGAAGGAAATCAAGTTAGCATCCACATGCCTGCGCACTTCAACAAGGGTACTCCCCAAAAAAAGTACTGGCATCTGTTTTTACCCAGGGGACTGCAGTTAACTGTATTGTGTGATGAGGCTGACTTTGGATTCAAGAATGAGAACAAAATAAAGGCAGAGATAAAGCATCAAATAGCAACCCAGCAAGTTAGAGGCAGCAGAGTTTGTCTGAACCTTTCAAATGCAAATCGGAGAAAGAGATGACAAGGCATCAAGACAGTAAGTGCTATAAAGTGTGTTTCACTGAATAAGATAGGGTCAGCACAGCATGTCACATCAAAACAAAATAATAAAATAATATAGAATAAAAAAGGAAAAGACACCAGGAACAGTATTCCACAATAACAATCTCATTTACATAGAGGCAACAGATGTTGACTGTAGAATGGCATTAATAGTTTCATTCAAATACTGGGATCGATGGGCATATTGTCTGGACCTAGACCATCTAAGGCTGGACATGCTAGGGTTGTGGGTTGAAAAAGGATTGGCATATAGCAAGCAAAATAAACTAAGCATTATCTCTAAGAGCTCAGTGCTACAAATGTATGCAATTAGCTATATGCAAAAACAAAAAATGCCCCAATAATGTAAACAGGCTCATAGAAATCATGGGTGGGGTCATGTTGACAAGCAGCATTGTGAGACATCAGCTGCCTTGTTGGATTTAGCAAGCAATATAACCAAAAGATACCCTGGATGAGAAGGGGATAATGCACGGTGAACATATCTACCTGCTCACCATGCATTATCTCGCTTTTTCTCCGTCTATTGACTATTCCTAAATAATTTGACAGATTTTTTTTTTTTTTTAAGTTATATTTTTGGGCTTTTTGCCTTTATTTGATAGGACAGCTGCAGATAGACAGGAAAGTTGGGGAGTAGAGAGTGGGGAAGGGCATGCAGTAAATGGTCGCAGTTTGGAATCGAACCAGCAACCTGTGCGACGAGGACTATAGCCTCTGTATGTGGGACGCTTAGACTGTTAGGCTACCAGCGCCCCTTGACAGAAAATATTGATCTAAAGATAATTTTATTAATTAAAAACATGATCTATGTACAGATAAAAAAAATAGTCCTTCCAATTCCTCAGTTGGTGGCACTACAATAACAACAGATTCTATTCCACCTTCTTGCAGCACAAACAAACATTAAACTAAGCATTTCAAACAATGGTAAAGTTAGAAAATTAGCATGCTCTTATAATAATTTTACTAAACATTTCCATTGAGGTTTATGTTAGACAAGGTGAACAGGACTTCAGCAGGAATATTTCTCGCCTTCTAATTTGGTCTAGTAATTCACATTAAACTAAACATTTCAAGTCACGGTCAATCATTTGCATGCTTACAGTATGTGTTATTATTCACGTTTAATTGAGCATCTCCAGTGAAGGACACATTCACACATTAATGGCAGAGCCAACAGGGATAGTTCAGGGTTAAGTGTCTCGCCCAAGGACAGCGGGACCTCAGATCGAAGCCTTGACCTTCGGATTGAGAGACGACTGACCCGGCCACTGAGCCACAGCCGCCCCTTTACCATCATGATGCTAATGGAAACTAACGAATTTGCCTCAATGTCGACAAGTAGAAGTAAAACGTGCTTGGGCATTGATTGATTTGACACGAGGTGTGTGATCTGGTTGTCTCTGGTGTCGCCCTATGTAGAGATAACGATTGTTGTCAAGGGGTTGTTTAAGGGTGTTGACCAATCAGAATCAGTAGTCAACACAGCTGGATGATGAGTAACAAAGTTGGGTAATAGTGCAGTATTTAGAGCCCCCCTGATTAATTGAGGTAAGGCTCAACACCCTAGACCTTAACCTTTAGGTGAGTCACTTACTGTAGTCAAGTTCATTTGAGTTTGGTTTCTTCATTTTTGGCCCCAACTTTCTGAAGCTAGAGTTCCACAAACATTTTAGCTCAGCTTGAGGCAGGGGGCAGACTACAAGCTGGGAGAGTCTGTGCAGGCAGAAGTGAAGAGGAGGTCTGATTTAGGAGTCATTTGTTTCGAGCCATTCGTTCAGGAATCTCATATCACTATTCAAGAACTAAAAGTCACTGTGGTGCTGACAATGTCTGGTCACTGAGTGGTACCTTCAAACCTCCCAGGACCAATTCTACCCATTTTCTTTTGTAACTCCACTCCTCTCCATCTCTCCATCTCCCATGCTGAGTGCCTACTAAGTTTTAAAAAACATGTATTCCTCCTTTTCTACCTCCCATCCAGCATCTCTACTCAACACTCCCCTCTACTTAAAACACATGCTTTCATGCATCTTTTTCACCCCACTCTCCTTCTCCCTGTCAATCTACGATTTTATCCACTCTCCCTTCTCTGGGCCCTCTTTCTATTTAAACATCTCTCCCACTTACCATTCATCCATCCATCTGCAGAGAGGGATTGAAGGGCATGGTCTCATAGCAGAGCATTGTAAATTGGCGAGCACTGCCTGTACTAGTGGGAAGCAGGGAATTGTTGAGTAGATGGACCATGAGGAGAAGAAAGGAAATTGCAGTGGAATGGGGAGATTTTGGAGAGGATAGATAGTCGCTGCCTGTGTTTACCCTCTCCAAGATTCTTACTCCCTCTTAGCCACCTTGTCATTGATTTTCCTCCATGTCCCATTGAATATTTAGCCCACAGTTCAATGTGAATCCATGCTTACTTCCTCCAACTCATCCCAAACTCATTCTTTATCTATTAACTTCATTCATGTACTAATTCCCTTGAGAAGTCTGACTATAAATGTTACAAAAATCTGCCAGACTGACTGTGCTCTGGGAAAAAATCTCTATAACTCTTGCTGCTTTTTCGCTGCCTGTTTTGTGGTGCTGAAGCCTGACTGTAACACAGGTTGTCACACAAAACTGCATATAAAAACCCAGCAATTTACTTCAACAAAATTGATTTATTTCCCCTTGGCTTTTGCAGAATACACCCCTCCTCATCTTGTTTCCTCATCGCCTCACCTCTCTTGCTTTTCATGTGGCTTTGGTTATATTTTTTCCTCCATCTCAGCCCTCTGAACATCCACAACAAAGGAGAAGCAGATAAGAAGGCTCAGTGTACATGAGTTTTGGACAGATATCACCACTCCTGCCAATGGCGGCTGAAAACAAATACCCCAGACATTTGTCTGTACCAGTGTTTGGCCAAGATTCTGTGGTAATGTGAAGGGGTTCATAGATCCAGTTCTAGTTCTGGGAATCATTTACATTCAGCCATCAACTAATTGATCGACATAGCATCAAGTTTAGCAGTAGTGACACAAAGAAAGCCAGACACTTAATGGTCTTCCCTCTGTTACATGATAATCTTATTTGCAGTCAGTTACGGAAAAAATGTATTATTTCTCCAAGTCAACAGTTTGTATGAGATTACATAAACCATCCACAAATTGTTGAAAGTTCATAAAATGTAAGTTTGTCAGTTTAGAAACCTTGAAAAAAAGAAAGTTGTCGAGGGAACAATAGCCATTTTTTAACGATTAGTCAGAATTAATTGTTCATTCAAATTGCTGCAAATATGTTTTAAGCAAGTTGCTTGTGTAGACTCTGTTAAGATCATATAACATTCCTTTAGGAGGACACCAAACTGTAAAACACAGCTGATTTGTAACATTCTTTTACTCAAACATACAATGCTGACCACATCATGTGACTTCACTTCAATGCACATCCAGAATTAAAATAACTGGGGTCATCAAGTAACACTGAAGATGATACAGGCATAGCTACTGACCATCAACGTTCACTATATGATTAAAGTCTGGCCATAACATGGCACATTGGACATACAGAGTCCAGACTTAAACTATGTTTATCATGGTTTTTGTTTTGTTCTGATCCTTCACTGTATTACTTTGCTTCTCTGTAATCAATATGTTTGTATTCCAGGAACTTGCATGTCTGCTCAGCACAAGTAAGGTGACCCTTGTAAAAAATATTGATCTCGCACTTTGAGCTGAAGTGTATGACAATCTACAGGAAATATGAGTACATATTGCACAAGCAGGAGACCAACAGCAAAGTGTTAGGATGTCATATTAGTGCTGTTGTGGAAATATCCATAACAAAGGCTGATGAATATAAATGAATGCTCAAAGAAAGAATCCGTGAATAAAATAAAATAGAACTTTATTTGTCCACTATGTAGAAATTTGTCTTCACCAAGTGCTTCACAAAAGTCACACAGATAAAAACCCAATACAACATTCAGAGGAATCAAGAGAGCACTTGCTGTTCTTCTCAAGCACTCAGTACACCAGTTTCATAATCAAAATGTATAATCAGTGAGCAATGATTTAATGTTATTCCAAGTGTGTGGCAGTTTTGACACATGCTGGGTTGACAGCACCATGTTTACCATGGAGGTGTTTATATTTTAGCAGCTGTGTAGTCCAACTTCCGCTCCACCGTTCGTTCCCCAGGTTCATGCATTTCAATTTGAAACTCCAAACTTCTTCCCTCCCTATCCCATTTACCCTTCTGCTTTGCTACCATTCCCACTTATCCATGCCTCCCTCCCTCCTTTTTCTTCCCCTCCCTCACCTTCTTCCTCTTTGAAAAGAAAAATGGAACCGGAGTATATAAAAATCAGACAGCGTGGCGTATTCAAATGGTCCCCAGGGAAGTGCTGCAGAAGAGTGTTCACTTTCGTGCTCCGGGAAGAGGGGTGGAGAAATGGATGAAAGGGTGGCAGAGGGTTGTGTGAGCACCTCCCTTGTCCTTTCATCCATCCGTTAAGCTCTCTCACCCCAAAAGCCTCTAAGGTGTATTTGGCACACGGCTCTGCCTCTGTTTTTTTTAACAGTTCATGTGGCATGAGCAAGCCAGACGTCCTCCGCACAGCAGGAGAGTGTTTGTTCTCTCATTTCACCCTTTTATACTCTGTTTACAGCGTGAGCTGCATGTCTAATTGGTTAGAGAGTTATATTCAATAGGTATCTGAAACTCTTAGCAACAGTGTATATTTTGTTTTGAGGGACAGAGCAGAACAGCTTCAAGAGAACACAATCTGCAGCTGAGCCAGGCCCTCCTTTATACTGTCATCCTGTTGTTGGATACGGTGAGACAACACAACACAAAGCTTGTTATAGGACTGCTCAGGAGTTGGAGGGGAAGTTGGGTGGAGAAGTTTGAACAGGGAAATAAAGTAATTCTAAAAAGACATGTGGATGTAGGATTGTTTACTGAAAATAACTTCTGGGACTGAGAGTTAATCAACTTTATTCTTTCCGAGCCGAGTGTAATAATGTCAAAACGTGTCATAGTAAGCTGATATCAAGCAGAACACACTAAGTCTTCAGCCTACTTATACTTCTGCATTGAATTAACGCCATAGCCTGTGCTGTAGGACTTAGTCTTCTCACGCGTTGCTCTTTTTCGACGCAGAAGCCTGACGTGCACCTATGTGTACTTATGTGTCCAAACAACGCGGATCACAAGATCTATGATTGGTTCGCTCAACGGTATTGTATTTCCTGCATCTACAGCACTTCCGGAATTGCCCTCTATTTGCCGTACATTTAATCTCCTCTGACGTGTGTCTCCACCATGTTGTCACTACTGTATGATAAACAGACACTCATCCCTGACCAACCTCCCCAAATGCCATTCAGATCCTTAGATGCTAATCTCCTATCCCCCATCTCCAAGACCAAGCACAGCACCTTGCGGGACAGAGCCTTTGCTATCGCTGCCCCAACTCTCTGGAACTCTCTTCCTCCATACATTCGCAACTCAATATAAGACTCATCATTAAAGGTGACATATCATGCAAAGTTGACTTTTTAATGGTTCTTTACCTAAAATATGTGTCCCTGGCATGTCTACAAACACCCCGAGAATGAAAAAAATCCATTCTGCCCCTGTTTTGATTTCTACACCTTTCTGTAAATGTGTGTGAAACGAGCCGTTTCAGACTTCCGTGTTTTTGTTACGTAACAACAATATCCGGTCTGTCACGGAGTCAGAGCTCGGAGCTTGTTCAGCCCATAGACTGTATAAAATAATACTGAATCCCTCCCCCGTTTTTCATTACCTGCACAAATGTGTGCTAACAAGGAGCTTAGGAGGGAGGCATGCTAGTTGTAGGCTGTCTTAATAAACACAAAGGTCGGTTTTACTCCCCACGTCTGCAGATTTGAAGATATAGTGGATGATTTTTATTTGTCATGGATAAGTGCTAGCGCTAATTAGCATAGCCACATAGCTATATGTTCGTAGCTGTAGCTGTAGCTGTAGCTGTAGCTGTAGCTGTAGCTGTAGCTGTAGCTGTAGCTGTGTACCAAGACACACGTCGACATACTGACAAATAAAACAACAAGAAACACTAAATCTGTGACCAATCCTTCATAAAAGGTCCTGCTGCCTTTCTGGCAGAAGTCGGTTTTACTCCCCACGTCTGCAGATTTGAAGATCTAGTGGATGATTTTTATTTATCATGGATAAGTGCTAGCGCTAGTTAGCATAGCCACATAGCTACATGTTCGTAGCTGTGTACCAAGACACACGTCTACATACTGATAAATAAAACAACAAGAAACACTAAATCTATGACCAATCCTTCAGAAAGGTCCTGCTACAGGTGCCTCTCCGTCAGGATCAGATTCAGAGGGTTGAAGTAACGCGATCTCTGAGCAGCCGTGTATATTCAGCCAACATGTAAACATTAGATCAACGTGCTGGAGAGCCGAGGCACATCCACTTCCTGAGGGGGCGTGGTCAGAGGGAAAACAGAGTGTTCTGATGAGGAATGAAGAAGATGACTTTTCAGGCAGACCAAAATCTGATTTCAAAGTGTTTTTTTGAGCATAAACTTTAAAGACATGTTTTTGGGACCTCTTAGACCAATATATATTGATGAAAAAAGCGTGATATGTCCCCTTTAAGACTCAGGTTTTATGTTGTATCAAATTAGACGAAGGCTTGATACAATACGTTCTGTATAAGAGACTTAACAAACAAATAACCATTATCCAGCAGCAAACGCCGTACGACTACTGTTACCATACAGCAAACTCATTAGAAACAAGGCAAACACTGTTAGACACCATTTGAAATGCCATAATCTACTTAGATATTAAATTCAGTGACATATTTAAACATCAAATATGATACAGTTGGTATGTTCCACAATCTCGACAGGGGAAAGTTATAACTTGATGCCACTTGTGATGAAAGTAACAGGGCTTGTTCAGCTTGTATCACAAAGTGAAACTCTGTTGAAGAGTTGTTTGTTTGGTTGTATTGGTAGCACCGTTAAGATGAGACCAGACAAGACAGTGTACTTGAATATCACTACATCCATTTGCTTTGTGAATAAGACCTTGAGACGGAGCAGAGGGGGAGGGCAAATGATGCACGATTCTTGACGATATTTGCAGCCACAGTCCATTCGTACTGAAGTGTAAAGCCAAAACAAATCTCTAGAAAGACTAGCATAACCTCTTCCCCTTCACTTTGCTTCCAAAGTAATGCTCCTGTGTAAGGAGTGTTATGTACATTGCTGTTTGTCCTTGTTTCCACAGTGATTGTCAAACGCATTACAATGTGAGAGGCGGCACAGTAAACCGTCTCTCCATTCTCAGGTGAGTCAGCGAGCAATTCAAATATCGCCTTGAGACTCGTCACGGAATGAATATAAAACCATCCATGTAAGAAGATGACATTTAGGGTGGATTTAAATGAAATGAATAATCAAATCCAGATGATCCCGAGCAGCAAATAAGATACTCTGCTTTACAAAGACCATCACAACCTCCTTCCCTACAATGAAGGGCTTATTTTGTGCCATTCAATTTCTTACACAACTCATTTAAGTTAAGGTGAAGCGGGAGGTCTAACTAAGATATGTGAAGGCCATGCAGGTATGGAGAAGAAGCACACAAAGCTCAACACTGGAACAAGTCCTTGACAATGAATTAAGTTAAATCCACTTACACAAGTGCTTATGTAAACTGCCTCAACCCAAGGACATTTTATCCATAGTAGAGTTGTCATTGCTATGAGTTCATTTAAGAGGGAGAGCACGGGGTGCCGCTGGCCTAGCGGTCTAAGAGTGCGCCCCATGTACAGAGGCTATAGCCCTCATTGCAGAGGTCGTAGGTTTGATTCCAGCCTTGACCATTCACTGCATGTTTTCCCCCACTCTCTACTACCCAAATTTACTGTCTCTCTTCAGCTGTCCTGTCCATTAAAGGCAAAAATGCCCCAAAACTATAATTTAAAAAAAAAGACAGTGAGCATGATTGCATGCAAAAAAATGTCAAAGACAATGAGTTATCATCAAAAGCTACAAAAGTATTTTCCTGTTCTCCTGCAGAGTTTGAACTAAATGCAAACAAAACCTGCTTAGTGCGAAACATAACATGAAGCCTTATTTGTTCCCTGTGCAGTCCATTTGTTCAACACAGAACAATGTTGTTAACTTGACACCACGCTCATTTAATGGGATAATACCTCAAATGTGAATCTCCTCATTTCTCCTATGAGGAGATTTTCAGGTGATGTTCAATTCACTCACATTGACTCATGTTCACACTGACTCACACACTTCCTGCATCACGTACAGTATATGCTGATGCATCTCTTCTCAAACACAAGCACATCACCACAGTTAGCCGGCACATGCTGACACACTCATTAGGCATTTCTTCTGGCATGCAAGAGACGAAGATGAGGGAAGAATAATTGAACTCTTACACACACACACACACACACGCCCACACACACATTTGTGTTATTCCTACTCCTGAGACAATCCATTTACTTATATTACGCCCCTAATTCTAACCTCTCATTTAATCCCTTAGTTTGACAATTGATCCCACGGAGGTAAAGCAAAGACAATTAGTTTAGATGGACAAAAACATGTGCTCAAGTTTGCACACGCACTCACACGCACAATCACACTGTGGAATAATTAGCGTTCGCCTCATTATACAACACCAGAGTCCCTGAAGACCTAGATAATGCAGGCTGGGAAATCTGCTGCAAAGCCACAGGAGTGTGTGTGTGTGTGTGTGTGTGTGTGTGTGTGTGTGTGTGTGTGTGTGTGTGTGTGTGTGTGTGTGTGTGTGTGTGTCTGTCTGTCTCCATACAAGATTAAATACAACTAGATGGATGCTCATATAACCATATGGATGGCCTCAGAAGGTGAGAGGAAGCTGGCAGTGAGAAGCCTATTTGACACCATGATGGAGGAACTCAATACGTGGCAAACTGGAATAAACACACACACACACACACACACACACACACACACACACACACACACACAAACACACCAAAGAGTCATATCTCTTTGTTACCCAATGTGATTCCATTCCCATCTTAAACAACTAAAGCCAGTCATCAATCATAACAGCAACAGTCAACACACACACACACACACACACACACACACACACACACACACACACACACACACACACACACACACACACACACACACACACACACACACACACAAACTGTAGAGTCCAAAAGAAAAATCTATCTTTAAGTAATAATCTGTATTACACACTGTTTTCTAATAATTCCTAATTACCTAGAGGGAACTTTGTAATGTTCTGACAATTATTTGAACAAAGAGTAAGTTTTTCTTTCAGCTTATTACAAATGAATGAAGATGATAAATTCCTAGAATAGAAATTAGTGCAAAAACAGGTTAGTTTAGCATGCATTAAACGCAACTTAGTAAAGGTACAGTGTGTAGAAATGGGAATACTTGCAATATGGCTCACTCCTCAGGTTGGTAAAGTAACAGTGGCCATCGAGGACAAGCAGTTCCTGTGATGCACGATAAGTATTAACCTCTATTTGTAAGATTGGAACCATCACAAAGTCTTTCGTGCACAACATAACTGGCAGATTTTCAGCTAAACACAAAAATGTGCATGGCGAATAGTTTGTCCATTATGTGCTACTGTAGAAACATGGCAGCTTCTTTGTACAGAGACCTGTTCCTTATGTAGATAGAAAAGACTCATTTTAAGTCGGCTAAAACACAACAGTTTTAAATTAAGGTAATCATACACTAATTTTGACATACTTGTGAATATTATATTCCACTACCAAGTCTGTTCTGCTAAACGCTGCTAAATTCGACATACTGCTCCTTTAAATATATTGTTGAAATGAAATTAAAAGACATTACATTTTTTTTATTATTATTATTCATTTGGGTAGTAATCATTGAGGGATTATTCAAGAACACAACAGATAATAAACAAGCTTAACTAGAACTGAAGCTCCTTGGAGGGACTATTGGAGTCAATTTTGGTATCAAAGTGATACCTCTTATTTCTTGGCTGATTTTGCCCCTCAAGTGCATCAGCAGTGTTTTCCGTCAAAACATCTCATACTGGTTTGTTTAAAAAAGCCAAAAATATTACTCATAGTGAGCATTGCTGTGGAACAAGTTTGAAAAAAATTATTTTGTATGCTGTCAATCCTCTGGTCTGACACCTACGTCCTTGTAGTGTTTACAGGCATTCAACACTTGGTATAAATAGTCAGTTTCATTGCTGATGGTCACGTTTGCTCTTGTCGGTCGTAAAGAGGCATTACTGTTAATTTTTGTCTCTTTCATAACTAGCCAAAAACTCCTCACAAGGGCTTTAAGTAAGGGATAATGTCAAGTGAGCAGGTTGGTATTTAGGAAAAGAAACACAAAACTCCACTTAAACAACACACTCACTATACATTATCCCATTTATTGCACAGCTACAGCTCATCTTGTTTGACACATAATTTGACGATGAAATGTTTCAGTTGGTCTAAAAGCAGGATTACAGTCCTTCTGTTATAGAAAACCATTTGGACCATATATTTGGAGCTGCTTCAGTGGCAACAGTTTACTCTGCAGCCTTCTTACAATCATTCTACTTGGCCATTGTTACTCACATCAAACTGAACATTTCCACCGATAGTGAAGTAAAAAAGGTGAGCAGCACAAGTGTAAAAAATCTAATTGGCCCTACATTAATGATTTCCACCCTCCCCAAGCCAACCCAGAGCTCCTATTCAACTGAAATCAATTGATTTCAGGATTTGGTATTCTGGTGCCTGAGCTCTGCAGCAGATGGTGACTTCACCTGAAACCACTGAGCAGCCAAGAGCAGATGGCTTTTTTTTTTTTCTTCCCCATTAGACGTCAATCTCCACAAATATTCAGGTTTAACATTTTTGCGTACTCTGAAACTGATCTAGATCATGTACAATGGTCTTAAGTAAGGAACATTTTAACTGGACTTGTGCAGTAAGGCTTGTCTGTGTTCCAAAAAGCCTTACTGTCATATCAGCGTTAGGGTTTACTCATCTCTCTTATTCAGCCAGTGTCTCTAACTATTTTTCAAAGTCTTGAAACATCATACTGTTTTCTTCAGTTTCAGTTTTCTTGTCCCAAGGCACCTCTGCCAGCCTGCGTCTGTTAACACCAGATGACTCAAACTTCTGCTGGGGCTCAATCAGATGGCCTCTATTAGAGCGCTCTGCCAGGTTCTGCTCTCCAGTCATGGATCATGTGTCTCTGGAGTTTCCAACAAAACTTTACTCATTAATTTCTAGATGTGGCACCTTATTCATAATGTGGAGGAGTGCTGGGTAGTTTAGATGCAGTGTAAATGTAACAGATTTTAAAGCCTCTTCTCGTGCTCTATCCCAAAAAAAAGCGGATTCATAATATGCAAAAAAAACACAGGAAATGAAAGATAGAGTAGAAGGAAGGGTCAAGCGAAAGAGAGAGGAGTTGATAGGGATAGAAAATCAAGAATAAGGGTATAGGGAGGGATATTCTACTCTTAAGCCTCTTAACATAAAGCATTTACAGCTTAAAGGTGGGGTGTGCAATTCTAATCCAATACACCTTTTGCCACACAACGCTATTCCAGGAACTTAGCAAGAGGTAGTGTTTGTGAGTCAACTCTGACCTCTGCTTTTACTACTTCTCTCCCTCTGTTACATCCATTCCAAAGAGGAAGAGCACAACAGTATCAACCACAATTGCTCCCCCTATTAATTCAGACATATTTCAGACATGTATTCCCTGAATGTTCATGAATTTGGGGGTGGAGCTTCTGAAGCAAAACTGAAGGAAGAGTTCTTTTTGTTTTGCTGTTGAGTATCCACACACATCCACTTACCCAAGAACTGCATACCCCATGTTGAAGCAAAGTATTAGAAGGTCTGTAAAGGAGGCTTAAACCAGGACATCACTGACACACCTGTAAAGCGAGGAGGATTGCAAATGTATGAGCTCCCTTCTGCAGCTTTATAAAGCAGATATCGTGCAGGAGCAGTGGTGTTTTTACACGGATTAAACCAGGAGAATTATTTCCCCTCTCGTCTTCTCCTATGACTCTCCAGTGGCTCAGGTTTCTGTTTAAAAATTCACCTGATGTCTGTTGGCGTCATCAGCTATTGAAATTTAAATCCAGGGAGAGGACCTGAATGTGATAGGAGTGCAGTGGTGGGGGGTAATTTCGTTTTTTAATCCCCCAGGAACTTGAGTCTGCGTCTCACTCTCTTTAATTAAATAACTTTGTCAGGATTAAACATGTCGGTTTATGAGCTGGCTTCATCACTAGTAATTTATTACTAACTGTAAGGGTCTATGTCTGCTGAAAACCTAGAAAGACCACTCAAATATCCTTACAAAGGTCAGCAGTGATTCACCTTCAGTTCATTGAATTCATTTGACTTCATTAAAACAGGAAAGCCTTATAATTGAAGTGAGAACATCCATTTGCAATTGCCTGTCAGAACTGTTTCATGTCAAACAATTTGAATAATTTCATTGCAAAGTAAATCAGTTTCCTGCTTTGATGTTAAATGAAAGTGACTTCACCTGCACAGGCCCTCAGGTAGCCTTGTTACCATAGGTGCTAGTCTAATGATAGCAGCTTGTGGTGTTTAAGTGTGTTAGGGCCACATATTGCTGTGATAAGAGTACTCATGGCAGGAGATGGTGGAGGCTTGTATCTTGTACTTAGACTTTTAACTAGCTTGTAATCTATACCCTGACTTAATTTTCAATTATAAAAGAGCTAGGGGGGCTGTGCAACTAACACATTAGCTTAAATTTAATCTAGTTAGGATTCATCTGCAAAGTATTCAAAACATGTTTTGGTTCTTTTGAGAAAGTTATCTGCAACTGGACAAATCCCTGCAAAAGAAAGCAACATATGAAACACTATAAGGTTTAATCAAAGTTATCAGCCTGGGTTGTTGCATGAGCTAAACATTTGTCATACAGATAAATGCATGGGCGAAGTCTCTCTGTGGTTTCCAGTGCTTCTGCAGCCAGCTTCAAGCAAATGCTCTGGAAAGTTTTAGCACTTCTCTATTGGCGTCTTTTCTTAGGATCAGAGGTTGCTGCATGGTCACAACCTTCAATTTTACGCTGGTAGGTTGCTAGCTCTTAGGATGTCATTCACAGAGACCTGAATATTTGTAAGTGCTAGCAGGCTGTGGAGAGGGTTACAGAGAATAGTTGGTATTCAAGCTAACTTACAATTTCTGTGAAGGATGAGATCTATAACATGTCAAATACTTGATGACCATGGTTACGCATATTATTGCATGGAGTAAATTGAGATTTTGCTGAACAATGAGAAATGAAAAAAGAAGAAGTTGCATATTTTGGCAGATTGACTGGCCAATTAAAACCCCAATATCATGGGCGGAACACACATGTTGTCCATCATAATTTATTGAAGAAGAGAACACACTGAGTGCTGGCTGTCCCTCTCCACAAGACGGTGAGTTATACATCACTGTATTAAATGCAATGTTTAAACCTTCTTTCAAATGCAGAAAACCACTGCAAATATAAAATAGAAGAAATAAAATAAATATACATTTTAACTTTGTAACTCTAAAACATGAGCCAATATGGTACATTTCTCTTGGATTCATTTATTTAAAAATATATTTGTTTATATATATTTCATTATAATGATCCGAATATGCAAATGAAAAAATATGTTATGTTGTAGCTATACGATACCGAAGAGGATTAGGGCCAATGAAAAAAAAATTAAGATCCAATATATTTTTTTATTATTATTGTTCTGAGAAAGAAGTCAGAATTCTGAGATTAAAGTCAGAAATCTGAGAAAAAAACGTCCAAATTCTGAGAAAAAAAGTCAGAATTCTCTCTTTTTATCAGAATTCTGACTTTTTCTCAGAATAATAATAAAAAAGTCTGAATTCTGAGAAAAACTCTGAATTTTGAGAAAATCCATAAAACTTTTTTTTTTTTTGAGTGGCCCTAATCCTCTTCAGTAATATCGCCATGTAGAAAACTTAAAATTATTTCCAACTCTTTCTGAAGGAGAAGTAAAGACATGGTCAAACATTATGAACAAATGTGTTCTTTCATTTATATTGTGCAGTGACAGCCGGTTATCTAACCACAGTGTTGTATAAGAGAGTCAGAGTAAATAGAGAGCGACATTGATGCTCACTAATATATATTTCTTCTTGTATATTTTGTTTTAGTTTGTGTATTCCATGTGTTTTATGCAAGCTCCATTTTATTCTCTCATGGTTTTAATAAAGATTAGGTTGTAATCATTATTTTAAGCACTCATCAACAACAACATATCCTGTGAGTTGTATTTATTTAAACACTGTCAAGGCCACATGGGAGCACTTTTCAGAGCTGTGATGCTCATAAACTTGTTTACAAATGGGGGAAAAGTGGGAGGTTTAGAAATTAGATGAGTTTCTCTTAATTAACATCAAGATGAGTGTGTGTTTCTATGTGTGTGAGTGTGTATGTGTGTGTATGTAGTTCTAGGATTTTGCTTTCACAAAAGATAAAATAATTGATACTTCAGAGTTGTTCATTTAAAAAACAAAACAACCACTTGTCTGTTCTACATTGCAGTAGATTTTTCCCCATATTAAATTATGGAGTAACAAGAACTACAATGTACACAACACACATTGATGCCAGATGTTCTCCTGTTCAGATTTTCTGTCCTGCAAACATTGACATTATTATACAATATGTTTATTTTCCACATATATGCACATTAAACACACTGTCACAGATCCAGTTTTCATTTTATCCCTTTTTTATTTTACACAACATAACAACACAGTACATGTTGTCTTTTCTGTACAGAAGCTTTCCAGGAGCTTGTGACGAACACAGGCCGCAGTATACCAATGTCGGTGAAAAGCTCACAGGGTTTTGTATCTTCTTTTTTTATTCTTCCCTTTAAAAAATATCAATTTCATAAGAGGTCTGTTAAAGTCTTCACCTGTTTGTTACTTGTTGTCTCAGTTTGTGTTTGTCTACGTGTCAGGAAACATCTGTACTCCTCAGTTGGTAAGAAAGGCTATTAGTGAAATCTCTCTTCCTTTGTTTGGCCCCTCCGTCCTAATCCCTTGTCCGTGGTTGGTTTGAGTCCTTAAACCAGGTTACATCATGTGTCAGAGGGTCTGTTAGTGCAAAAGAAGGCACCGACTGCTATTCTCTTGCCACGGTATGGATACACGCTTCCTACTGGCGTGTGGGCGCAATGGTGTGCTTTTCAGTTCATCTGCTGTTTTTTATTTGTCTTTTTTCCTGTAATAATTCCCTTTCGTGGTATTTTCAGATAAGGTGACAGTGAATCTGGAAATGACGTGGCGAACCCATTGTCTTGTTTTTCTTTTTGTGCTATAAGTGGAACCAATGAGACAACTTGAGGACGTTACGAGACGACGCGAGTTAGCTGCTCGCTGAATGACCGAGTGAAAACAGATAGGAAACTGTCAAAGTGAAAAATCTGTAAACTGAACAGAAGAGAAAAGTTATGAAAATGATAAAAAAAAAAGAAAAAAAAAGATGCACTCACACTTCCACTCAGAACACACAATCATCAACCCAAACATCTATAACAAAACTTCAACAGTAAAAGACACACACACACACACACACACACACACCAAAAACGCACATTCTAAACGGCAACAGCACACACAGATTCAAGTGTCACAAACACACTTGAACCTTTGTTCATACACTTCAAACAAATGCAAACACACACACACACACACACACACACACACACACACACACACACACACACACACACACACACAGCCTCACACACACACACACATACAAAATTGAATGGATAAACAAAGTTTATTTGATGGTTGCTGTTTCACTCCAGTTCAAACGGTGCTTTCTAGAATCCAGTCTGAGTCGCACCGCCCTCTGTCTGAGTCCCCATCACCGTCTTTGGGGAGCAGCATCCCGCTCATTGATTGGCTCCTTTTGTTCCGCATTATACGCCCTAATTTGGGCACTGGTCCTCCCTGATGGGATGAGTGAGTCTTTGTATCACCTCCTTCACTAAACGAGTACCTCCTTCTTGCCCTGCTCCTCCCTCCCTCCTCTACAGGGAGAGTCTTGTACTTGGCGGAGGAAGAGGCGGAGGAGTGGGCACGGGGAGCCCTGCGCAGGATGGGTGTCTCTCTGAATCGGATGGAGGGGACCGGGCTCGGGGTGGTGAGAGGGCTGGAGAAAGGAGATGGCACAAAGGGAGGAGGGGTTTGGTTTAGAGATGTTGAGTTATTGCGGTTGGTGTTGAGATTTTCTAGAGGGGTAGAGGAAGGGAGGAGAGCGGATGAGCTGGAGGAAGGAGGGCGAGGGGAAGGGGAGGTGAGATTTTCAGAAGCAGCCGAGGTGTTTGAGCAAGCCGATCCTGGCTTACCTGGCGCGGGCTTCCGCTTTGGCTTGGTTAGTGAACCGTTGGTGGTGGTGGGTGAAGATACGCTAGCTAGAACTCTCTCCTCACCCGCCTTCTCCCGTTCCCCACCTCCAGCTGTTGGGCTTTTGGCTGCCCAAGACTGGCTGAGAATGGATGTAGCTGTGGAGCAGTCAGGCAGGGAAGAGTCTGAAGACTGAGTCACGGTATCCTTGCCCCCGCCTCCTCCTGCTGCGCTCCTCTTCTTTGAGCCTCCCGAGAGGTCGTCTAATCCAATTGAGCCGTGTTTAGAGGCGCTTGGAGTCACCGTGCATCCTTGTGACTGCGAGCCGTTGGTCTGTGAGTGAACATTGGTCATTGACAGTGAAACGCCTTTCCCTCCCTCACCGGGGTTACACACCTGAGGAGAAAACAGAAGGAAGGAATTAGGGCTTGTTGTTTTAATCTGTTTCATGTTTCAACAGGAACTCTTCATGGGCTGGGAAAAATGCTAGCAACTTCTTTTGTGACCTTTGCAATGGCAGCTAGTGTTATTCATATCAATGAAGCCCTCTGTAAGGGAAACATACTTTTTATATTGTACCCTTTTCAATGATAACTAAAGTCTGCTTTTAAGAAATATATTAGTTTGATGATGCACATAGAAGCAGTAAACAGAGAGGACAGCAACATTATCTGTTTGCTATTTTGGATTTAGAATCAATTTTAAAGCATTTTTTTAAGTTGACGTATTAATTATTATTAATATATATATTTTTTACTTTCAAAATACATTTGTTTCCCAAAAACATTATTTTTTGTAATTAATTCAGGTGATTTAGAAGCTTACTGATTTGATTAAAATGAAAATTGAAAAGCTAAAAAGTTATGAAATTGATCCAAAATCAAAATGACACTGCAAAGTTTTTTTTTTCTTTTTTCCAGTAAAAAGGTCTTATTTTTCATAATATGAGCCATTTACCTAAGGAGTCCATAACAATGACCTATTCAAGATATTACCAGATATTTAAAATAAATTGCTTTTTTATGAGTGAAAAAATCTGCCAATGTGGTAAGAAAATTGACTTAAGTTTAATGACTTCTATAAATAATCATTAAACATTCTTACTTCAAGAAACTAATCTCTTACGTGAAGAAATTTGACTAGTAATTTTTCCTTACTCAATTGGCAGATTTTTTTTTTGCAGGTCTTCGTTTTGGCTTATTAAAAAAGACACTTATCTTAACATGTCCGGTGGAGAAGGCTTCTATTCAGTCTAGAGACAATATTTTTAAACTCAAAGAAGACAACAATGATTAGTTTTTAATTGTTGTCATGTCAGTCAACATGATGACTATAGTAGAGATGTATAACTTAAAGGACTCCATGTGTAGGTAGGTAACATAAGATATTAGATCAAGTTACCCTCATACATACCAATTTTGCACCTCAGTTTTAAAATACTGTCTTCTAAAGGCTGATTTATACTTATGCGTCTCGCCTACGCAGCAGAGGCTGACGCGGACATGAGCCCCACATACTTGTGCGTCGATGTGTCCGTATCGCGCAGCAATTCCCCGTCAAAATGCTTGAGGGCAGTGCGGACTCTCTGATAGCAGGCCGCCTGCTTCCGGTCCCGCTACGATCTCTGTTTACTTTTCCACAGAGTTTCAGAGCGTGTTATGTTAATCTACAGCTGATACATGTTGCTGTTTATCATACAGACATGATTACATGAAGAATAGAGAGGAGGAGATGAAATACACGGCCGATGTGTGGCCCGGAAGTGTTGTAAATGCGGGAAATACAAAGCCGCCGAGCGGACCAATCACAGGGCTTGAGGTCCGCGTCGGCTCTACGGGGAGTTACATTTTGGAGGAGGTGCACGTCAGCTACGTGCGTAGGCCTCGGCGTAGGTACGGGAGCTACGCGGACCCCCGGCGTAGGGTATGCCGTTGATTCAACGCAGAAGTATAAATCAGCCTTAAGTGTCTGAATTGAAATTACATAGAGCTTTTTTTTATATCATTCAAGCTTCATATAATTATTTTGTTTATCTGGCGAATATTGGCATCTATAAGAGAGTGACCGAGAAACATTTATGTAGAAATATACAATGTAGATTCAATGGGATTTGGTTGGATGTATGATATATTGAATTTTAGATAGACCAAAATGTCTTGTGACTGTAATTCAGTTCACAAGAATGAGCCCAGACAGGCATACAGCCACCATGTGAATAACTCCAATCTTTTCCCCAGAATGGGAAAGCTCTTCCCTTTTATTCTCTTTTCTTTATGGCCAGAGTGGATTAAATGAGACGGACAGAGGCTTACCTTGTAACGTATCATCAGGATGATGATGAAAACGAGCACAGAGGCCACTATTATCCCTCCGATGATGATGATCATAGTCCCACCGAGGAACTGAGACTGCATAAAATGACATCTCATGTACTCCGACTCGGTGCTGAACTGCACACAGCCGACCACGCGGGTGGCTGTCAGGGAGGTGATGACATCATCGTAGATGGCCAGCACGCAGAGGTCGTACTGGGTCCCTGCAGCCAGATTGTTGACCAGGAAGTTCTTGCTGGATGGAGGGATCATTCTGTGGTAGAAGAGAGAGGGAGAGGCAGAGGAAATGTTTAAGTTTAAGAGCATGAACACTCTAGACGCACATTGAGTGAGAAAATTGTCTCATAAACAAAGTGATGGAGGAGTGCACAGTTTATGACTGATTCCCACTCTGGCTAGTTATGTTAGAGCAATACAGAGACTCATCCCTCGCATATGAATCCACTTTTCCCTTTTATTCAGTATTTGACTCTGTTTTTGTGTCCTCCTACTTTTGACCCAGAGATACTAGTGTTGTAGTACTCGAGACCAGTCTTGGTCTCAAGGCCGCTTATTTCAGGTCTAGGTCTCGTCTCTGAATGGAACGCATTTTTACACGGTCTTGTCTCGGTCTCGGACTGGGTGGAATCTGTATTTTATATCAAGACCGGTCGAGACCACCACTGATGCACTCTGTGTCCCTGTCATTACTGTGATAAGAGAAAAAAACAAAACTTAAGGAGTCGAAAGAAAGCCAACAAAGAATAAACCAAACGTTGTTTGTTGCTGTCAATAGTATTTAAAGCAAACTTAGATAAAATAAACAGAAGTCTTTATTTTGTTAACTCTCATGATGATTTTTCATTGATATATATGACCTTGGTCTTGTCTCGGTCTTGCCCTGCCTTGGTCTTGGTCTTGACTCGGTCTCGATCCCTAAATGTCTTGGTCTCAGTGCACTTCGGTCTCGGACATGTCTTGGTCTTGGTTAATGTGGTCTTGTCTACAACACTAAAAGATATATCTCTTAAGATGCAAAATACTTGTCAAAGAACTGGTTTTAATTGATCATGTGTGCATTTTGGTTCAAGACAGAGAACTTCTGGTGTGTTTCTGCCCTCATTTTCTAACCAGAAGAAAAAAAGCAGCTGTAGAGCCAAAACAATGAACTGACAGGGGCTAAAGAGGTACAAACGTTTATCTTTGGGTGCACCCCTACATCTGACAGTTTACACAAAACATGTAGTTTCAGGATCCATTAGAGAATAGTGTAAAAATAGTTATTAAATATGCTTGAAATAACCCTCATTGAACTGTATGCAAGTCAACTAAATTACTTTCTAGAAGCAGCAGAAAAGACAATAGTCAATAAACATGATTTCTTTATGTCCTTCACTACAATGGTATGAACACTATAGGCCCTACAATGCAGTGTAGTCTATTTGCATAGCTAATTCATAAACATACGCTTTAATTAATTTCCCATGGCCGATTACAGCATCCCCGGCAAGAAATTATACTAAATCCTGAGATAGATACAAACAGACATCTAAAGATAAAATGCTCAACAGGAAAGGAGGAATATCTGAACAACACTGAATATGAAGGTGTGTAAAGGCGGTAATTCATTAAAGTCAAAAGTCAGCAGCAGTACAAGAGACCGATGGAATTCGGTATTTTTTGTACAGTTGTTTTATGCAAATGCTCCCTCTTTGCATTCTAATCCACAACATATAAGGTAAACAGTTCTCCGCCAACTGTGCATCAGTCGAGATTTTCCTCTAGCCAATTAGGGAAGGTAGTTTGCCACTTTCACTTGAAGTTGATAATTCTTCACTGGACGCTTGTCACACCGACTAGATGATTTGCACATTTGTCCTTCAGTTTCCCTTAAAGGGCTTGAAAGCTTTCCAGGATTTTCTCATTAAAATGCTAATGAAATTCCTCATTAAAACCAAAGAGGGTGGCTAGTGCAGCTTGCGGTCTCTCGTGCACAGAGAGGAGCAAAAGGGCTTTTTAGGCCAGGTTAAGCATCTGGTTTAGAGTTCAAGATAAGTGAAGGTTAGAAGGTATGTTAAGGATTAATGGTTAGTATTAGGAGCAAGGGAATAAATGTAGCACTAGGTCATTAAACTGCTCTCTGTGGAATAAAAACACAGGGCTTTAGGAGTGTGTGTGTGTGTGTGTGTGTGAGTGTGTGAGTGAGAGCATCTATATGACCCTATGAATACTAATAGGACCATCTGACTGTTGGCTGACCATGACTGTTCTCCCCTTTGCTGCTCTTGATGATTTTATCACCAAAGTACCCCCCCACCCCCACAACAATCACACACACACACACACACACACACACACACACACACACACACACACACACACACACACACACACACACACACACACACACACACACACACACACACACACACACACACACACACAAAACCACACACACCAAAAGTGACATTGAAGTGTGTAGGTTAATGATAGGGGCGAGTGTCACCATCACCTACAAGCTCAGCTACAAGCAGCCACATTTGTAGATGCATACATACACAGACAGAGATGAATCCTCCTATTATTGCTGGGGCCCTGGGGTTTATTTGTGTGTATGACTGTACATGTGTGGCTCTGTGTACAATTAGCCAAGGCATATATGTGTCAGCTGCAAACAACTTTTAACTCAATGGCCTGCACATTCTGAGATCATCTCTTTTTCTTGCAGGCGTTTACACTGGCACACTCACAGAGAGAGCAGAGACCTTATACTAGCTCATTAATACTGTATGTGCCTGGCATACACTTTGAATATGCAGTTCAGAATATTCAGAGGATTTAGAACAAGAGCAGGATCTCAGACACTGGAGGCTTACTTATAGACAGATGGTACATGGAAAAACACAGGATCAAACATAAAAATGACAACACACTCTCAGGCCCAGATGACACTCACTAATTCTACTGTATCTTTTATAGAAATGCTAAAGCAGCTCCAATCCAAAAAGATTAGATGAACAAAATAAAAAAATATATTATTGCGAAAAATTCTAGAAATAAACATGGCTTTTTTTCAAAGGAATATGAAACACTCTTAAAGAAACATACGCCCAATTCAAAGGAAAATTAGTTTCTATTTCCTCAAGAATCATTTGGTTAAAGATGTAACCAATGGAGCACCGGTGGCTTAGCCATCTAACACCAGATCTGTGTCACGGTCCGGTTCCGTACTCTCTCGGAACATGGAACAGGACAGCTGGTGTCATGTGACCGAGGTGTACCGTGGTAATTACTGAATCAAGGATTCTCCACCTACTCTCCTCACTCATGTTGTCTTTTTGGTTCTCTGAAAACCTTTGACCTGTTGACTCCAGGCCTGGCTCCGCTCATCTTGACGGTTTGTTGTTGTAGTTAAGTGAAATACGATCTGGTGATAACACAGAGCGTTTTATTTTGAAAATTAACCGGATGTTTTAATTTTGTTTCGGTGCCGGACTTCCTGTCGCGCTCCATCTGCTCTTTGCATATTGATGCGTCGTGCTCCGGCATCCGGCAAAAATAGAACTCTTGTGTATCTGATCTCTTGCATTCCGGCGTGCCCTATCAGAGACGCAGCCGGAACGCAAGAGATCGGATCCAGTGGAAGTTAACACATTGACTAGAATAGAAACCATGGGATCCTGTGCCGTGACAGATCAGAGACGGGCCGGACACGGATCTGGTGGGATTTGGCCGTACACTCGCCCCATATACAGAGGCTACAGTCCATCGCAGAGGTCGCTGATTCGAGTCCTGGCCTCGACCATTTGCTGCATGTCTTCCCCCGCTCTCTCCTCCTGATGTTTTCTGTCTCTCTTCAGCTTAAAAAAAGGCTGAACTGTACTACTGAGGACCAAACTGATCATCCTGCTCAGTTGCCTTGTCCTTTAAGATTCTTGCTGTCAATCCTGCTATGGCTGTGTAAGGACCCATGTTTGACTACTGCAGCCACACAATGACAAATGACTAGCTGACAGATCTCTTTTCAGTATCTGCCAAGCATCTGTGGCAGAGACCGACTTTTCAGATAATATTTCACTCAGAAATGATAAAAAAAGTATCACACAGCAGTAACAGCCGAGTGGCTACTACAGATTATCTACCAGATGAAAATGTTTTATCCGGGACACATCAACTAAGCAGGAAACAATGGCTATTTATACTTTATGTTGTATTTCTCTGAAGAATCTACGCCATAAAGGAAACAATCAAAGGAAGAAGAATGAAAAAGAATGAATGAATTAGTGGTGGAAAGAAATGAATCATTTTAAACATGGCAAGATGTCCTATTAGTAATAAACCTTTTATACATTTTTGGTTGTTATGAAACATTTGTGAGTTAAGTTTTATATTCTAAAAAGTAGGGCGCTGGTGGCCGAACGGTCTAAGCGCCCCACATACAGAGGCTATAGTCCTCGTCGCACAGGTCGCTGGGTTGATTCCCAGCTGCGGCAATTCACTGCATGTCTTCCCCTCTACTCCCCACATTTCCTGTCTATCTACAGCTGTCCTATTAATAAAGCCACAAGCGCCCGAAAATATAACTAAAAAAAAAAGAAGTTCTAGAGAGTATTTTTCATTTAAGAGTTTTTTCACTGGTTTCAAATTTCAAAACACACATTTTTGGTTAACAATCTTTCAATGGGATTTTATGCTAGGCCTCGCTTGAAGTTTGTTTGCATATAAACCTTTTACATACATTTAATAATGACATATATTTCCTGCTCTTGCGATCCAAACCTGTGCGTTTTGCTAAAGTGTTTTACCTGATTTTACCTGAACACAAACAGACATTAAAATGTATTTAAAACAAATCCACAACAACAGACACTCCAGCAAATGATCTCATGTTGCATATCCTGTGTTCATTGTTAACATGTAAGCCGAGCTGTCATCACTCATAATTCATAGATGAAAAGAAGACTGGGGGTATTGTGAATGTGTCTAGGGCCCTTGTGTGCCATATGCTGAGTTTACAAAATACATTTTCATGGTAATGAGTGGATTTTCTTTTTTGTCTTGCATACCATTATTTCTTGACTGTGTGAGCCGTTAGCATTATGAACTCATCCAAACTGACTCATTCATTGTGGCTAATTTCTTTGTGTCTGAGCTGGATCTTGCTGCCAGTATTTGAAGCCCTACAGTGGGCAGATGATTGCCTTGGCCGGGACTATTACACTAATCTATCTACTCTGCTCTGCCAAGCCCTTAGCCTGTATGTATGTGTGTGTGTGGATGTGTGTGTCTTTATGGCTTTCATTACATTTTCATCACTGGCCTATGTGCATGCACCTCTGAGTCTGCATTTGTGTACATGTCCATATGAGTCTGCAGTCAATGTGTGTGTAGTAGTGTGTGTGTGTGTGTGAGTTCCATTATAGTAATCTTCCCCTCCCATGGCAGCCTCCTCTTCCCAGTGGCTGTCACTGAGTCTGGCTGTCTGCCAACATCCATCACTGATACAGCTCTACAAGCTGGTCAGCACTCACAGTGTGTGTGTGTGAATGTGTGGATGTGTGTGTGCGCGTGCATGTTAATCAACTTTAGCTTTTCTCACTCCAGCCGGGACAAAGCCAGGAGGACAATGCGATCTCTATTAGTCGCTCTCATCTTTTTGACTCAAGACAAATGATCGCCTCCATGCACAGAACAGTGAACTATGATACCAGATTGTTCTATTTCACTTGATTACGTATTGTACAAAGCCTACAGGCCACAAACATGCATTATTCCAGGAGGGGAAAAGGGCATTCATGGCAGTAATTCACCACACAAGACCAGGGCCTCTAGGTCGAGCTGGAGCACTGCGATAAGGGGCCAGGGCCTCTAATAACTCAGCTGTGTGTCATCCCTCAGCAGCTGCCCCAGCAGCAGAGCCCAGCCTGGCCATGTGTGACAAATTCCAATGTTTTTAAATGATATCAACTGCTCTGGGCCGCCTCATTAGTAGTCTCATGTAGCTGCAGGGTAATATTGTTTCCACAAATCATAAGAGAAGTTGAAGTTGTTGAGTTTTAAGAAGAAATATGTTGATCTCAAATTATTTCCATGAACTGAAAAAAAATGGGGGATTCTGAGGGACTTCTAAAAACTATTTTTCATATATTATATTCAAGTAGTTACCTTCAAAGTCTTTAGACACACAGGTTGAGTGTATGTTTTAAAGTGACACAAACAAGAAGTTGGACCATCTTCAAATGTTTTTGTAGAGTTACATGACAAAACTGAATATTTTGAAGTCTGTTTTGTAAAGATTTTGCTAAAGCTACACATTAGCTTAGCTAAGTATCAAGACTGGATACACAGTGGAAGAAATAACAAATGAATAGTAAAGAAAAATAAACTCTTTCACTCCTATAAATAATGATAAAAGCACTTACAACATCCTCTTACAGCTGTCCTGGGCCTAGTAGTATTTGTTACTATATGAATGGTGCAAATATCAGTTTAGGCTTTGGCACTATATTCTGCTACACACTCACACAATACACATGTTTGAACAGAAACAAATATTGTAGAATTTCACAACAGTCTTACCCAAACAGGGATTGGGCCAAAATAGGAGGCATGAATATCTAAAAGTAGGTTGTCCAATTATTTCTGAAAATGGTATTCAGTGCTTCTAGCTAAAGCCTGCCATGCTACCGCAATGCAAGCTGGTCTAAAATTAAATAGCCCGAAACACAGAAAACTTTGTCAAATAAGCCAACAAAACAGCATGCAAAAGCAGTTTTCAAACTTTGCCTTTACATTGCACTTTCAAACATGTTTAATTTATTGTTTTGCTGATGTTTAATGCATATTCTGAATGGCTGAGAAGCAATTTTTATGATTACTTTCTCTCTTGTTTAATATTATTTTATGCTTATTGCATCAACCACTCAAGGGACAATCTCACAGGACAGCACACTGTATTGTAAGGCATCAAACCGTTTATAAATAACTGGTTTCTTAGCACACAGAGAAGGGTAATAATGTTTGTTCAACTCCTGCCCTATTACTGTTGACCTCAAAGCTAATGTGGCTTAAACAGCAGATGGCACAACGCCATGCTAATAGGTCTGAGTCTCTCAGGCAGACAGAAAACACTGCAGAAGCTAGCTTCTTATCTCCGTTTTACTATGTGCTGGCCCTGATGCCAGAGCTAATGCTTAACAAGCACCCACACAGCTTGTACTCGAAGGCGGAGCAGGGACTTTGAGCCAAGGCCAGGTGGGCTTTGCTGACACCTCCCCATCCATTTATATTCATGAAAGATAAAAACAGAGAAAAGAGTCGCTGAAAAGTAAAGATTATCCATGTGGTTATTAGGGATGCAGTGATTAACCAGTTTCCCCATTAACTGCTTTTCAAAATGTCCCACGATACCAAGTGTTTGTGTTATCACTCAGGTTGGTACATTATGTTTTCTGCAACCTGTGTGGAATGAACTCAACGTGACAGCTGGGGGCTAAGCTATATAAGGAATGATGTATAGTTAGCAACTGGTTATACCAAATAGAATCCCAACACAGTGAGACAAAACTTCGAAGTGAAGCCTATGACCTCTACAAGCACCATCTTCTGGGTCAGATATAGTTAAATAGATAACATTTTATCATTTCTGAGATAACATTTGTTGTGATTTGGCGCTATATAAAGAAATATTGATTGATTAATTGCCTAAAAATAGCAAATATCTGCCTTTTTGAACTGGTTTATTAGTCACACTGTTGCACAGGACAATCTTTAGATGGCAAAAAAGGTGTCAACAGTGCTTTAAGTATCCTTCATTAAGAATGCACTTAATAAAGGGAGCTTGTTTCTTTGGTACCTAAATATTATTGTGGTTTCCCCCTCTCCCATCTAGGTTACAGGCAAAAAGGTATCTGAAAGACACACCACACACCTCTGCACAGCTGTAAACACGATCTAAAGAAAGAAAGTAACTTAATATGTCATAATGCAAGTATTAAGATTCATGTAATTCGAATGTGCCTGCATATGAAACTGATTGGAAATGCGTCATAATAGATCAATATTTGCTAAGTGTGATCACTAGTCTCTGATTTCTTCATAAAGACAGCCATCACAGGCTCCAGTTTTTGCATTTCTCGATTCCTAATTTACGCCAAAATAAGAGGATGGAGCCCACACGCTGCAAAATCTAATTACTGCTGAGCTCAGAGCAAATAAGCACAGCGGAGAAGATGTCAAAAGGGCGTGCAATAAAAGCTGTCCTAGATGTAAAGAAGACGTCTCAGCACTATGTGTAGCTGGGTATGGATCTCCATCTGTCCAGCTCTACTCCATTCATCCACTTTAATTGAAACATCTTTATTTCAGTCTGAGCTGCATCTGGCTCCTCCTACTTCTCCCTCCATGCTTTCAGTTCTTCTTTTAATCTTTTTTTACTCTGTCTGTTTTTTGATGTTCTGTTCATTTTTTTCACTTTTCTCATATAATTACTTTTCTTTCATTTTCTTGTTTTGCATCTTTTCTTCTCGTACGCTCCTCCTTGAAGGATTTCTCTCATATCATTTGCCATTACCTCTTTTCTCCCTTACTTTTAATCTTTCTTTTCTCTGTATTACTCTTTTTCTCGTTACCTCTTTGTACCCTCCAAATATCATTACCCTCTTTTCTTTTTACTGTCTTTTAAACTTATGACTCATTACCTTTTTACTTTGTTAATCCTTTCCTCCCGTGTCCTTTCTTTCCTCCACCATCCGTCTTTCCAATCCTTTCTATTAACTAATCAAGTTTATGCTTATCTTCCCCACACACTTTCATTTCCTACATTCCTTTTTTCTAGCTGCCTCTTTTTGCTCCTTGTTTCCTCGTTTTACTTTCCTTCATCCTCCTTTATTTATATTTTCTTCCTGATTTCCCTCCCTTCCTCTCATCTGGGAACCTATTTGCCTTCTATTTCCTCTATCCCTCCTTCCTTGCTTCCTTGCTATCTATGCTGACACTTCTTTTATTATTTCCTCTTGCCTTCTGAGTCATCATTACCGCAATGTGCTTCCTTCTATACAACTGGTCCGCGTTTAAAACCCCATAGCCTACTTACAACGATACCACAGTAACATTAGGCCCGCTATGTGTTTATGGCGCCATAAAATCAGAATTGGAACATTACAACGGGATAAAAGCAGATGTTTTTTCACGCCTTAAGCACAGCTGAGCAAGGTGTTACACCTGGGCTGCAGGGACCATTGGCAAGGATAAACTACTTCTTTCTAGTGAGCGACGGAGGGAGAGAGAGAGAAAAAGAGACTACGTCTGTTTAAAGGTCTGGATTCATCCCCCACCCCCTGTTGTGTAGCCTCATAAAAAAGCTTGCCACACAATTTGCTTGATGTGTAGTTTTTGTGGCAAATGGCAACCAGCCCCTGTAGCTCGACGGATCTGCTGGAGTGGAAAACAGCCGATGAAAGGATGTAGAGGGAAAAAAGCAGAAACACAGCAGTCAGATCCGATGAGATAAGAAATAGGACAGGGAGAGAACGGAATTTGTGTTTGTTCTTCATTAACTTACACACATATTGTTTGTTTCTAATAAAACAAATTTCAGCCTGTTATGTCAGATACTTTCAGCTGTTTTTGTTCAGCTATCTTTTATATGAGTCTGAAAATAACCACCTCACTAGGGTTTGTGTTTATAGATTTATAAATGGCATCAGTATATTAGTTATTTACTCAATCTCATTGGAGACTCAGTTTGGTTCAGCTCTTCACTTCTTTGCAAGCTTTCTCATTCCTCAGGACACAGCCTTCCTGCTCTACACTTTGTTTGATCAGATGTACAAGATGAATAATCCTGGCTCCAAGACTAAATCATTGTACCGTCACACATTCTAGACTCTAGCTGTCATATTTTATAACCTGTAAAATTGTGCATCCTGTAACATCAAATAGCATACGTACAGTATATACATCACTGTATGCATTTATGTTTTCAGTTCTCCATTTGAGAGCCATGGGGGTACATGAGGTGGGGGTAGTACAAAAAAAACCACTCTTAAACATGAGGCAAGATAATGGACATTGACTCTTTTTTCTTACACTTCTTTTTTGCCTTTTAATTGCTATTGTTTTTCCACAAACCGGCTAACAGTATCAACTGACGTGGATCACCTTAAACTCAGAAGTGGGAGAATCAATCGAGTGTGCAACAAGGCTCTGAATGAAGTTGGACAAACGTCAGAGCTCCAAATGTCTGTTGTAAAACTAACGGCAGTCACATCGTGCTTTCATACATTGTCAAAAACGTTGCTGCACAGCTCCAGTATCCTGTGGTGTGGAGACAGCAGGACATAGCGTGGATCCAGAAGATGACAAAAAGCTGCATTCTCCACCACAAAGATCAGCTGGCTGTCCAGAGCGATGAATTCAGCCACCTTCTCTGTAATCTTTTGTCCTTTTCACTGTCTCAGAATACTTATCCTTAAAGTCCAGAGTTTGTTACTTCATTGAACACCCTTTCCTATTTTCCTCCAGTGAATTCCGTTGCATGTTTAGTTCTTAGATTGTATCCAATTGGTAGTATTGGATGCAGCTCTTCTGCTACCACCTCAAGAAATGATCATATTGCAGATATTGTAAGTGGCTTTTTGACTGTTTTTGGGGGCAGGGAGACTCGCAAATCCCCCTCCTAACCAAAACTGATGGATCTTTGTTGTATGAATTCTTGGTGACCAACAGGTGTCAGTCAGGATTTATGTGAATTGGGGACTGATGTTATGTCACAACAAATACTGTCCATTTTTAGGATTGTCAGCAGGACCGGCTTTGGTCTTCTTCAGGACCCTTGCGAGAGCTTCATCAGTGTTGTTTTATTTTTTTGTAATTTAAAAAAAATAACTCCTGAAACTTCTCGTGAGCATTCTTTATCCCACTAATGAAAGAGGAGGATTCAATCTCTTATTCTTTCTCTGATTGAGCTACAGATGTACTTAGTTTCATTCTTTCATCCAGTGATTTACTAAATAAGACATGTATTAAGTCTTTAATTATAAAGTCATTCACTAAAATCCGAGAATGACCTCCATTCATCCAAACCCTTAATTAAATACAGTAATTAGGTCTACATCTGAATAAGAGCACACCCCACTTTGTGGCCGTTTTATGGTCGTCGATGCTGCCATTGAGTTTTACTATCATTATGGACACAGCTTTCATTGTTCAATAAAACCAATGAGGTGGAAGCACCAGAGACTGCCTGAGCTGCTTCCCCTGCAATAAGTCACGTGTAAGAGGTCAGCACATTATTTCATCCACATCAGCCTTCCCTTGACCCGACCTGACTTAATTTATATCCTCACAGTTTGCTTCCTGGAGGCTAAAGAAAGGCAAGAATAGACGGCCAAGTTAAAATGTTTCCAGGAGGTGCATGAGAATAACTGGCAAAGAAAAACACATGCATTACAAGACTGATAGTTCATGACTATCAGACTGTTGTTTTCCTTAAAACACAATCTGATTAGACAAGTTTAACTTTATTTAGAGTTACAGGTAGGTTATCTGGAAAAGAAGCCAGATAACAATTAGTTTAGTCTAGAAGATCAGGTATGATAGACCAATTTTTGGCTAAAAAAATGCCAACAGGGAAAAGGTACTGCTGTTATTTTCCGTATCTGGTAAGAATACGAACAGAAAAGTTCATGTTTAGACTTCACATGAATGAAAATGTCAAGTTTTTGTGAGGGGCACTGACTCTGGCTACTTTTTGAGCTTGGTGGGGGAATCATCCTAGAGCAGAGTCAGTTGTGTGGGGCTGATTGGTCCTGATTGAGTCCAGGTGTGAGTAGTTTATATATACAGGTGGGTGTCAGTGCTCTGGGCTGACTCATTGGCTGTTTCCAAAACGTCCTGATACATACTACTTACTAATGTAGTAGGTAGTAGGTATTGCCTACTACACACTGCTTTTGAATTTAGTCTGTAGTATGGCTGTTCTGTTCGATCTGTGTTGCAGTATGCTAGGTCAGACGACACTGGGTTTCCAGTTTCGGAAAGCGGAAGTAAACAACGGCGACGCCGATAGAGAAACTGATTCTTTAGCATCCACTTGTGATTTAAAAAGTTAGGAAGTGGTTTATATGTAATCTGATAACTTCCACAGCGCCCAAAAACGGATTTCCTCCTGTCAAGAAAGAAGGAAAAAGAAAAAGTGGAACGAGTGCTGTGCATTGCGGGAAACAGTACCCGAGGCAGACTGGTCCGATGCATGCTGTGAAATTTTCCCGAATCAGTAGACATCCAAGGAGTTTTGGCATACTGCAGATTTTGCTGTTGTTCACATACTACATACTGAATTCTGGCCAAATCAGGACGTACTGCTAGTATAGTAGGCAGTATCGGAAACAGCCATTGTCTCACCTTCAGAGATAGTGAGAGGTTCCTTCTGTGTGTATGCACAATCAAAGTGTGTCTGTATAAACTGCAGAAGATCTTTTTCTGCGGGTTCGAAAGCTTCAGTTTCTAGTTTCCATAGTACAGTAGTTGGTTTTTGCTTGGCTTATTCTTTACCCAATCATTTTCTGTTCACCTTTTAAAGCCTCTTGGGCTGACTTTGTGTTTCCTAAAGGAGTTTTTTCAGGGTTTCCTTGAGAGTTTGCTCTCTGGTCAGCTACTTATCAGTGGTGGTTTAGTTGCCTTGTCCCAGTTTTGTTTTGGTTGTTTCTTTCTCATTAATATTGTCTTTTCCCCCTTTCCATGAAAGTTCTACCAACAATCAAAACCAACTTATTTTGCCATATTAAAAAAAACACTTTTAGACTCATAGAATCACTTTTGAGATCAATACTTAGGGTAATTTTTTTTGTATATTCAGTAATGTGTAGCAAGTCGGTGGTTTTGACGAAGAGTATCCCTCATGGGCCGGCTGACTATACATTATCCCATATTTATTCACCCTACAGCAGAGCTCAAGACTTACTTTTATCATTGGGTGGACTGCTGCACTACATTTGTACACTTAGGTAGACCAGATCAAGATTAAAGAACACCAAATGATACATTTGGACTTGTCTAGCTAATATTGAGAGCTGTAAATGAACCTTACAGCTTACAGTTAGCACTGTAGCTGTGTAAGCTCTCAGTACATGTCAATGTGATGGTACATAGATGCAGTTACCACATGGTTTGCTTGAGAGAAGCGTCACTGAAACATTCTTACAATGTGCTCTGTTCTGCAGCTGGTTGTTACACACAACATGAGTTGTGTGGAGTGGATTTGCCGATCTGTTTGTTGTTTACATATCAGTGAAAAGGCAGCCAATGTCTTATTTGTAAAAACATCAGAATGGCAGAGTCTATTTTCTCCATGACCATCTGATCAACATTGCAGACTGCCAGACAGCAGCCAGTGTTCTGTGCTGATTTGCCAGATCACATAATAACAGCCCAGAGAGCAGTGTATTTTTCCACTCTTCATTTTGTAGCTTAAAATTAAGAAGTGGTTCTTGTGATCTGACCATTGCCATTACTTTGAGCTAATTTGGAGTCAAAATGATTCATTGGCTCTCCTTTCTTCTTTCTTTTTGTAATAAAATAGCACAACACGAAGGTAGGAGATTATTTACACTTTTGTAAATGTTTAGAGGGGTCTACTTCTGTGTCAAACTGGGCAGTCTAAAGGAAATATAATACTTAAGCAGGGACACTGGTGTTAAACAAGCAGTACTGTATCAGGAAACATCTGCTGGTCTCAAGTGTCCTTGAGCAACACTGAATCCCTGTCAGCTGCAGCAGTGCTGTTCGTCAGCTGACACTGGCTTCCCGCTGGGAGCAAAGGTGGGCTGGGTTTTCTTGCCCGGATCGATACAGAATCAAGTTATACTACTGTATCAATTGAGATGTGCAGAATATTATATATCCAAGAGGTCAACAGAATCTGGAGGATAGGCCTGTAAAAGCTTTAAACTGTCACTCACTCATCCATCTGTTTACACAGAGAACTGAATTCATGCTATGAGAATACAGGATCAAGATCAGTCGCTACACCCGAAAGCATTGTGTTGAGCGAGGAGGAGGGGGGGAGTGGGGGCAGAGATGTCAGTGTGCAGCAAATCAATAAGCTCTTACTGAACTTGAATGTAAGAGTCCTGTCTGTGACAATGGAGCCTGTCCATCTTTCTCTTCCCTCCTTCACTCTCCCTATGCTTTTCCCTGCTTTTTTCCACTTGTCTTTTTCCTCTCTTCTTGTTTTCCCTCTTTCTCCGTCACTGTCTCTTCTCTGTGTTTGGGTAATGAAAAAAGCTAAATCAATGGGTTGCTTCTTTGAGCCAGCGGAGGTGTTGAATGGAAATCAATTGGCTATCTAAAGACAAGAGGGCTGCAAAATAACATCAGGAAAAACAAAAATGACTTCAGCGCTTAATATTGAGGAAAAAAAGGGAGGCGAGGAGAGCCAAAGGGAGAAGAGGGGGGATAAAAAGACAGGAAGACTTTTAGAGACGTGGGAGTTGGGTTGTAACGGGCTGTTTAATCACTCATCCTCCGTGCCCCCTCCATGCGTTCCAACTGAAGACTTTCCACCAAGAATCTTAACATCTTTGGTTTAAGTATACATGCACCCTTTTATGAGATAATAATCAAAAAGTGCTCAAGGCTTTGTGATGCTTTTAGAGACTGAGAAGAAGAGAAAGAGAAGGGGGGGAAGAGCAGTTATCTTGATGTGAAAAGCTCTGCCATTATATTTAAAAGACAGACATCTATAAATCCTATCAGCACAGTCTCCTGATGCTGCAGTCTCTGAACAAGGTTAAGTGCTGATGAATTATGTACAGAGATTAGAAGTAACATAAATGGAAGATAATACCAGCAGCTTCTTCTCCAACTGATCAGTTTTTTAATTATACGCTGACGTCTTCACAGTAAGAGATCAAGGATATCTAATTCACAACTTTAAGTAATAAAATCAGTCTCCAGAGATGAATTTAATAACAAGCTAAAGCATTGTCATCATCATGACCCAGACGGTCAATTTCAATGCTCCCTCAGCTCTTGATGATGATGATGAAGTACGTATGAGGATTAGCGGCGATATGAAATGCAGATAATACCGGACGATTTCCCTACGAAAAGCTCCGTGTGTTTGTTAATTCCTTCGCCCCTATTTCACTGGAGTAAATATTTAGCTCAAATAACAATCAGTCCCTGTGAGATCGATGTAATCTGTGTAATCCTGAGCAAACAGCAAAAGTCAAGAAGCTCAGCAGAGCTCTCCCTGTCAAGGCCGTCCTGGTGAGTCAGCAGAAGAGAGACCGTTGCCTTGCAGCCGGGTTTGCCGGGGGATCATGAACTTTCTCTCATCACTGTTTGCGTGGCGTCTTAGCTTCCCATCCTTGTTTTGTCTTTGTGTTGGTGCAATTTCCTCTGATATGATTTATGCGTCTGTGCTTTGATGTAATACGCCATGACAAATAGTCTGTAAATATGCCGAAAAAATAATTAGCATAGCCTTAAACTAAGCATGTGTTTTTTTAAGAGGAAAAAATGTAGTAGCTTGAATCAAAGTAATGAAAAGTTGACTTATTTGCAAAAATTCACATTTAATCAATCACATTAATATTTAACTTATTTTAATAGATGTTTCTCTGATGTCTCTTGTTATGTACTGATTTTTTTTACTCATAGCCTATTTTTTAGTGCAAGAGCAAAACATTGAAGCACCCTTGTAGCACCCTTACAGCTCCCCTCTCCCTTGTAGTGCCCTTGTTAAACTCTCCCAGCTTCCCTGAAACACCTACTGTAGCCCTCTTTTAAGCGCCCATGATGAGCACTTGAAGCATCCTTGTAAAACTCTTGAAGTGCCCTTCATGGAGCCCTTGTAGCTCACTACTAGTGACAGGATCCCAACAGGATAATTAAAGTTGCATCCTATCAACTGTAATCTTATCCATACAGCTCAGACTCTGGTAATACTCTACCTCCACATTGGCCTCATAATGGTTCAGTTTCCATTGTGAGAACAGTCTGACTCTATCGTGTTGAAAGTCACGGTGACAGTGTTTCGGTCAGTGTTACCTGTAAACCAGTGAGTCATCCTGGCTCCCGTTGTACTGTATCTGGAACATCCTGATGCCTGGAATAGTCCTCTGGAAGTTGAACTTGATAAGAGCAGTGGATGACGTGGCCTCAGCTGTCACCACCCTCTTATCCACCCCGCCCTTCACGTCCCCCGTCACATTGCTCCCATTGGCCCCGCCTCGGGTTGATGTGGAAATGTCAGACGACCCCGGGTCAGGCTCCTGGATGTTGTTGGTGTTGTTGGAGATGTGAGGGAGTTTTATGATGACCAGGTCGACTGTTTGATGGGCTTCACCAGCAGGGTTGGAGGAGATGCAGGTGAAGGAGCCCGTGTCTTTAACAGTGCTGATGAGGATGTCCAGAGTCCCGTTTGTGTAGACCAACGTTCTTGAGGAGTTGGATACCAGCTTGCCCTCAGGAGAGATCCAGTGGATGGCTGGCTCTGGGTCTCCTCTTGCTTTACACCTGTAAGGCAAGAAAAGCAGGAGGGGACATATCAGTCACTGGACAGAATGTGGTTGAATGTGCTGAAGAAGACAATTGGTCAGGAGTGCTTCTCGAGTTCTCCCCACATTCTCTCCCAGACTGGGAGTGAACATTATGATCTGTTTCTGCAGTGTCCATTAGTTTAGTTAGAATTAGCTTATAACGATGTAGTTCATACCGCTGGGAAAACAAATATCCACTTCAAAAAATACTATTATTCAGATTTCTCACCAAAACCAGAATGTTATTCTCTTGATATAACATTTGAAAACATCATGATGGCGTGTAATTCGCCTTCAAATGACCGGACATTTCAATGTAACACTGTCACCTCGTTTAGTTAGCTAATTAGCCTCTATCCAGCCCATTTTAACACAGATTCCAACATCTGATTATTATCTTTGATTTCTGGGACTTGCCACAAAGTTTGAGTGAGATACTAGAGCTGCTTTGAATGGAGAAGGAGAATGACTGTCCTGGAGCAGCAGCAGTGGCCAGATTTTGACAGTATTATCAATGCTAACAGCCTAACATCATGGCAAGAAACTGGTCACAATAATAATTTTTGATATACTGTATCTTTCTGTCACTATCATTTTCATAAAAAAGCGTCCTTTCACAAAGATAATGATCCAATTGGAATTTTTTACGAAATAAGTCTTTTTTAACGGACAAAATACTAAGTTTTCTGTCATGGATAGACTTTTTTTGTCAACAAAAATTGAGTACCAGATTTGTATTATCATAATGGTTGCTAATATTTTTTTTGGTCAACTACCCTACTCATCCAAAAGTTCCATTCTGTTAAATTGTTGTGAGTGAACTTAATTGAAGAAATTCATTTGTAGCTTTTTCATGAGTGTTTAAAAGATTCAGTCATTGACAATGGTCAGAAAAATGCAGATTTTTAGACCTCATGATAACTAAGGAAACTATTGTGCAAAAGGAATACATTTTATGTGAATGAAGTGAACAGGAAATGAAGGAATTTGGCTAAATGATAGACTACTTATGGATTTCTGATGGAAGCATAATGTTTAGGTGGTGTGGTTATTATTTAAGAGGGGGTAATGGAACACTTTTTAAAGAGGTGGATCATGCTTTCTAACATTTCAAACATAGATTTAGAGTAACAATGTTGGAGGTCAATACTAAATGTGTGCAAATGTTCAAATCCTTAAGTATGCATATGTTGCAGTAATCCTTGAATTTGTGTGTTAACAAATCTAATCGGTCCGTTCTCAAAATACTGTGAGAGCTTCACGAGACTTGCTGAAATGATGAAGTCATCACATAAGGATCTCGTAACTAGCAGAGCCGTATTTCTAAAACACCAGTGTGAGAAAAATATGGACTTTTTTGAGCTGTAAATCATGTAACATTACAACAGAGGTACCAGAGGGACAGTGTCAAGCCTAAGAGGCATAATAGCCCCTCTTTGAAGTCATCATGAGGTAAGAGTCCAGAAATCTAAGCTGTTTTCATTACTGTTTAAAGCTCTTAAAAATAATAGAATGAGAGCACACCAAACGCGTTCTCTAAACAGTTACGATTTCTTTTATGAACAGCAATCTCTGATTTGCATGAAGTTCAGGCTTTACTGAAAGAGGAAGATAGAAATGGCAAACAGGCTATCATCGGAAGAATGCACATGTCTTATAAATATGTAACCTGTGCAACTGTGCATGCAGTTCAATGCACTGAATTGGATGCTGAAATAGATGAGAAATTTCAGGCCACTTGAACCTGATTATCTCTACTTATACCTTCCATACGAGGCGAGGACAAGACACACTAAAGGAAATAGGATAATGGCATCTGATTGATTTCCTCGCCCCTTCTTTACTCAATTTCATTATTATTCCATATTTGAAAACACAACATCTATCAGGATTGGAAGCGTGTGACCAATATATATGCAAATTAAGTAATCATCAGCTCTAAGACCTGTTGTTGTCTTGATTTACTTTCATCCTCCTTAAAATTTTAGCATCATTTCCTTATCTTCAGCTTCAGTGAGCATTGAAAAGCCTTTTATGTATTCCTGTGCAGCTTGGAAATAAAATACGCAATGAAAACTATAACAGTCTACATATATCTAAATATATCTTTCTCATAAATCAGGTTAAAAAGGAGTTTTTAGGTTTACTTCTAGCATGTCTGTATATTGTTTTCTGGTCATCTGTTTATAGATACCTGAGCGCGACTCTCTGCCCTTCAAGCACCCTCATTTCATGGGAGTATCGGGTGATGAGTGGAGGTTCACAGAGGAATTCCTCTTCAGGAATGGACCAGAAGTATCGTCCGGAGAGGTGTTGGGGTGAAGCACACGTCTCAAGGTCATCCTCCCTGTTCAGCCTTCGCAGCCACAGTAGCTCACAGTTACAGTGGAGAGGGTTCCCGCCAAATGAGAGCGCAAAAGAAGTAGAGGTCATGATCCCTGAAGTGGCCAAGACCTGGAAGTGGGAAACAGTTTGAAGATGTTATAAGACATGCTAAATGTTACTGTCCAGCACAATCCTGCAATACACTCAATGCCACATATTACTTGTATTACCTTGATACCAATCAATAGAGACACATTTGATCAAAACATCTACAGTTGTTCTCCTCTATCCTCATCCTGCTTTTGACATTTGGTAATTGTAATTGTATAAATCATCAGAAGTGTAATGGAATATGATTCAGAAACAGGAACACAGATTTACAATAAACTAAGTGTCACTGATATAAATGGGATCCAATTGTAAATCAATTACACATTGGCTGTACAGTAATTTGTTCATAAGGGCAAAAGCATGTAACGCATGGTGCCATTTAAATAACCTATCAGGAATATTGAATCATTATCATAATTATTTATTTTGTTGAAAAAAAAAAAGACATGAACCCATATCTCAACTGTCTTTTCTGCATAAACTGCAGTTCATGAACTTGAACAACTCAAAGTTATAATTTGAATCCAGTTAATCTTCAAAATAAATGTCCTAATCTGTCATGTTTTAATGTATTATACATACATATATATATATATATATATATATATATATATATATATATATATATATATATATATATATTTATAATAAGGTTCAATAGCAAAGAGTCATAAAGAAGAAACAAAATATACTAAAAACTGTTCATAACCATAATCCAAAAATGGAACAACGAAAAAACAAAAACCAGCACAGGGAGCGTGAGGAAGAAGACTTGTTGAATACTTGGTGAAGACATAATGATCCAACAACAGGAGAGAAGAAACAGATACACTAAATACACACAGGGAGGAAAAAAGACCTGAAGCACAAGGTAAATATACAGAATAAAACAGGAAATCAAAGACAGATTGCAAAACAAGGAAAACACAAACTCAACAAAAGCAACTCATGACAGTTAACATGTTTCAGGCCCTCTCATGGTTTGATTTTAATGCTGGGTACATTAAAGCTTTGAGTATACCTGTGCTCGTTGAAAAAGTGGGTCTGGTGGTAGCTTTTGGAGTTTGTTAGAAGTGACGTCCAGCCGGTTGAGCTTCTGGAGCAGGGAAAATGTTCCCTCTGGGATGAAGTCGAACATGTTGTGGTCTAAACTCAATGTGTGGAGGCTTGTCATTCTCTGCAGGAATGAGAGAGAAAACCAGAGGTGTTAATTATTATATTTCAGAAGGATGTGATTTTTAAGGAAGTAAAGACTAAAAATGTATAGGGAAAAAAGTTTCCTGCCATTTGTATCTCCTACTCCATTCAATGATGAGCAGTTATGATACATACAAGTGTTAAGATATTTATGTGGTAAATGAAAAACCAAATTAGTTGACACTGCATTGTTTCATTAAACCTGAACCTTTCAGACTTTTTGTGCTTATTCATCTAAAGTTCCAGAAAACTTTTTAAAAGCACATCCTTGGAGGCCCAGACATCTATTGTATATGAAATGTTTGCTGGCAGAGAGCACTGGTAAAATGTAAGTGTCAGCTCTAAAAATACTTTAAAATTTAAATTGTTTTTATTGATCGACTCACTCGCTATACAAATAAAGCTGCCTTGAAGAAGGTTTTCTATGAGAAGTTAATGAATACCACTCAAACCCAAAAGGCCTTAAGATCTCATTATTTGAATTTTATACAATCGCCAGGCTTTTTATGATCTGACTATTATGCTTGGGATGGGCTTTTTAGAGGCCTCCAGCACTACAGGTTGCCAGCCAGTTTAAAGAGATCCTGACCTGGATGGCCTCCCAAGGAATAGAATCCAGGTTATTGTAGCTGAGGTCTAATTCTTCCAGTGCCAGCAGGTCGTTGAATGCTCCCTGGTTGATGAGCATCAGCTGGTTGTTGTTCAGAATCAGGTGGTGAAGCTTCGACATCCCACTGAATGTATCATTGCCTATCCTCGTCAGTCTGTTACTGCAGATAAGACAAACAAAGAAATGGTTGAAACTGAAACCCTTGCAGTGTTTTGTAGCTGTCAATGACAAAGAAAACATCTTCCACATGGATTTCACGCTTTAACATCACATGTACATGCACGTCTTCAAGGTTATGTAAATCCATACCTGTTGAGGTGAAGCGCTCTGAGGTTATCCAAATCAGAAAAGGCATAAGGTGTGATGAAGGAGATGGTGTTTCTGGATAATGTTAAGTCTACCAGCCGTGTCATGTTTGCAAAGTCTTTCCTCTTCACACTGTGGAAATACAAAAGTAAATACAAAGGCAAGTAAGATATTGGCATTTACCATTTTTTGGTAACAAGAGCAAATTTATTTGGCAGCTCAAGCTTAAATTGTATTATTTCTAGTCTTTTCCTTTTCCGAGTGTCTAATTTCTGGGCTTTACATTGGAACTACCAGAAGTCTTGTTGAAGAACTCATTTTGCTTTTGTCCTTTACACTATCTAAAAGTTAGTCACTGTTCGGTTCTTGAGCACAGCATTTAGCATTGGCCAAATCTGGTAAATTCACTGCTACATATATATATATATATATATATATATATATATATATAGATAGATAGATAGATAGGTAGATAGGTAGATAGATAGATAGATAGATAGATGGTCTCCTGGAATGGTTTCTAATTAACATGAGTCTTGTCAAGAGTTAATTTGTAGAATGACTTGCCTTCTTAATGTGTTTGAGACCATCAGTTGTGTTGTTCAGAGGTAGGGTTAGTACACAATGGATAGTCCTATTCGACTACTGTTGTAATCCATATTATGGCAAAAACAGATTATTTCATAGTTTTGATGTCTTCAGTATTAATCTACAATTCTGAAAATAATTAAAATAGATTGTATGAGATAAAACATCTGTGGTGTATAAAACCATTGCATGTGAAGTGTCCAAACTTTTGACTGGTAGTTTACATGGATAAACATAAATACTCAGAACCCACCAAACCTCACAATTTATATTAGCTTAACAGCTAATACCTCTGGGCTAATGGTGTATGGCAAGTACCAGTGGGCTGCTATTAGCTTGATTTTTATCATAACTGATAGTGGGGGGACATTTTCCTTTTTCATGACCTTATTAGAGTTTAGAGTCCAACAATGAGCGACTAACAAAATTATGTTGAAATGAGAAACTAAAATCTACAACCTGATTTAGTCTACCAACAGAGTTTAAAAATAATGGCTTAATCCAACAGGTAAATAGTTTCCTTGATTGCATTTAGACACTTGCACTCCACACATGTTTCCTACAGACAACATATAAAGACACCTCATCTGGGCCTATCATATCTTCAACACCTCTTGTACTACATGTAGAAGACATATTGCTTCAAACAGCAAACACCTTTCCCGTCACATACATGTTCTGCATTAAAAGGAAGATATCTTGTCATAGAGATAAGAAGTAGCTTGTTTGATGTACTGCCAGGAGCTGGAGGAAAGAATGACTGAGTAACTCAAGGGAGAAAGCTGACCTATCCCACCAACCAGGTACATCCAAAGTAGCCATACCCTGGAGCTCTGGATGGTGTATAAAGAGATGTTTAAATATCAAGAGGCAAAAAACCCTCAAAAGGAAAAAGAAGATTTTTAAATCCTGGGCAGCTCATTCAATATTTGTGAGTTTGAACATCTCTTACACACAAACCAGAGGACCGAGGTCTTAAACTGCTCTGCTATCAAGACAGCCTTGAGCTGCTTCATTGAATAAGAACCAACTACAACTTCCTCTGGGGTCCTGAAGAATGTGCTTTTTAACCACCAAAATGAATTTCATTCCACTGCCAGGGGATAATGTTCTCGCACTACCAAAAAAGCACCAAAGGCAGCACCGATCTGTCCTAGAACTCAGCAATTACTTTGTCTTAGAGAAGATGTGCTTCATCAAGGTCTGTGTCCACTGACAGTGTTTTTTTGGCGGTGGCAGTGTCCATGACCTCAATTTCACTGTTTTTCACAGGCGAAATAGCACTGACTGTTTCTATTTTATGGACGTTATGTTGGGAATTACTCTTCCCTCTGACTGACTTTTAATACTTTTGCAAATTACTCTGTCTGCATTTTTTTCTCCTAAGTGAGCTTTACCAAAAACAAAACACTTGAAACACCTGGAAATGATACCTCTGAAAGAGTCTAGGTGCATGAGATAAGAGTGTTGCTAACAAGTGGTAGCTAGTCCTTTACCATTGTTGTTGATAAAGTTAATATCACAAGTTCCACCCCTGCTTCATTATAATTTGTCAGTGAATGATAAATGACACTGGAGAGTACAGCCGTCTTCCAAAAGTTGTGCTATTTCTAGCCAAGATAGAAAAACGCTAACACCACAAACATTTTGCACGCTACGATTGCTGGGCACGAAGTACCTTGAACTGCAGAGATTCATGGACACATGCCCCTATGTCCTATTGCTATTCTTTTATCTTTAGGATATACCACACAGCTGATTTTATTTCTAGTTATTGACAGTTAAACAATTAAAATAAGGCCACAAGAAGGAGAAGGGAAATAGAAATAAATGGACAATCTTGCACCAAAAACACATCAAATGGACTCCTCCAGCTTATATTTCCAGACAGTTGTAATGCTAGCAATTTTGTGCTGGGACAACATGCCATTACCTACAATGTTACATGCTGCACTTCAACTAATAGTAGATCTAATAGTTAAACTGTAAGGGCCTACTTTTTACAGTAAGCAGCTTTTACTGCTTCATCATAAGGAAACAGATTACTTTAAGCTATAGAAGCTATAGGCTTGGGCAGGCCACGTTGCATGTGAGAAAGAAACAGTAGTGTTTTAATTGTAACAATATCACTTATGAAACAGCACTACTGACAGTCATGCTTGTTGCTAAATTGGTCCTACAAGTGGTTATATTGTAGTATGGCCTAGCTTTTGTCAGACTCAAAGTAGATCTGCATTTATGAGGCATGATAGTGTTGTATTCTAGTTGGTCTGTGGCAAAAGTTAAGCCTGGTTCACCGTTTTTTGACCTTGGGAACCCCAATGATGTCAAAGCAGTGTTTTCATTGAAAGGAACGAGTTTACTTTTTGATTCAGTGCAACCATCACAAAGAAAGAACTGTAAGTTGCACATGTTACCAGCAACAGATACTAACAGAAAGTGGCAGTATTGGTACGACAGTTACCTTGTGACAAAGTTGTCGGCCAGCCGTAGTTCCACTGTGTGCCTGTCAATGTTGGGCGGCACAAATAGTAGACCTTTCTTGGCACAGAGGGTTGCCAGATTGGGTGACAGGATCTGACATACGCAACGCTTGGGGCAGATCTGTGCCCGCACCGCCATGGCAACTGCCAGCATCACGCACAGCAACAGCCTCTCCATGGTTACCACCCCACCTGGACACGACACCTGTAAAATGAGACATACGAAGACAAAGAAAGAGGGAGAGAAATGGAGATGTTAATGAAACTGGACCTGTGGGCTTAATAGGAACTTAGGGTTATATACACAGATTGTATCATCATACTGGAAATACGATACTGAAAAGGAAAGTCAGAAAGAAGTGTTTCTTTTTCCAAAAGAGTGGTTTGAGAATCATCACCAGTTTATTAGAACTCTTTGGATACCTTCCCTGTATTTCTTCAATTTGCTGTGTCAGTAGACTTCACAGTGTTTACAATGTTTTCCAGTGTTTAGAATTAAGTATAACTCTCTTATGATCGGTGGAGTAATAGACTACTTATTAACCATTGCACTTCCTCCTTTATCAACCAAACTGTATGCCACTTTGAATGCAGAGAGCTGAATGCCAAGTTGAGTGAACATATTGAGGGTAGAATGATAAGTGCAATATGGAGAGGAATGACAAGCACTTTAAAACAGCCTACTTTTAATGTATTGTGTGCGGGTGCTTAGAGGAAATACTCCTGCACATTAGTGAATAATTCCTGGACTTGGATTACACTTGGCAGATGTATTGGATGCGTTTTTACATAAGCCAAACAATCTAAATTGCTAGACACAAATAGATGAACCTCAAGACCTCTGAGTTGAATCATAACCAACTTCGCAAGGCATCACTAATCAAACCAGAGGAGGATCATTTATTGCTCAGCAGTGTACATGCATGCAAACACGCGTATTCACTCATCATTAGTAAGCTGCAGTGCTTGTAGTTAATTAGGAGAGGTTTAGAGTGAGAGAGCAGAGCAGGGAGGGCGAGGCAGGGAGAGAGAAAATGCTCATTAATGACAACCTTGATTGGGGCTTGAAGGACACAGGAGAATCGGGATTAACGGGCTCACAGTGCAAACACATGCACACCTAAAAACACACAAACACGCACTCATGCACACGAAAAGCCTAATACCTACTCATACGCGCACAAAAGACAGCTGGATCCAGTGACTCATTTTGTCAGTGAAGATTAGTGTTTTTTTTCTGGAATTTTAATCATGATATGAGCAAAACTAAAAAGAATAAAGTAAAATCAAAGTTTCTTTTTGTTTGCTTTTTCCTTCTTTTTCATAAAACTTTGTTTTAATTGCTTATGGGTGGTCCATATCATAGACCTGATGGCCTGGGAAGAAGGAGTGACAACCCCATGAGCAGTTATTAATGAACCCTAAACACTGGAAAAGGGGATTTTCTCAACCAAACACTAAACAGTTCTTAGTTATGATTAAAGCATTATTACCCTTCTTACTTACTGATCTTCCAGCTGTGTAAGATGCTTGATTCTGATTGGTTAAACCCCCTTGATGACAGTTATTAACTTTCACTAACATGAGAAACACCAGAGGCAAACTTATCACACGCCATGTCAAATCAATTAGAGGAAAAGAGTTCTGGAACATTTTGCTTCTGCTTGTTGACACCATAGACAGTAAGATGAGGTAAAACCTGTTGGCAGCGTATTGGTAATCATGGATATTTACGTATGGATAGGATAGGATTGGATAGGATAGGCACTTCATTGTCATTGCAAAAAGAGATACAATTAAACTTTGTTTGGCAGCATTTCCATACAACAGTTTTCAATCTATCAATAAATACAATCAAAAAAGCACTAAAGTCTGCCTGAGAGTAAGGTGGTGAAAATGGAATGTCCGGGGTGCGTTGAGTCCCGCATAATGGATGAGGCTTGTTTGTGCAGTCGGGTTGAGTAGATGTTCCTGAGTGATGGTAGTGGGGTACCTACAATCCACTGTGCCGTTTTGATAATCCGCTGAAGGTCCTTTTTTTTCTGCTGCAGTGCAGCTGGAGTACCAGACTGTGCAACCATATGTGATGATGCTCTCTATCGTGCAGCAGTAGAATTTCTTCAGCAGGTTACTAGGAAGTCGGTTGCCCCTTAGTGTCCTCAAGAAAAAGAGGAGTTGCTGTGCTTTCCTTATTATGTGTGATGTGTTCTTTTTTATTGGATTCAGTGCAGTGAATAACTAGTTTCGCGTTGGGGTCTTGTCTCACACTGTCAGGATTCTATTTCCCATAACCACGCGCTACGCATACATTATCCCTTACTTAGACAATGGTTAACGCCTGTTAGCGAAGCCTAATTGATAGCATACTTGTAATTAAACTCTGACTGAATGGTTAAAAAAGATTGGACCATTTGTGAAAACAGCACAAGCCAATAAGCAACGAGGTAGCAGTGGCAGTAAACACTATTTTTGAGGGAACTCTCCCAAAAAAGTATACAAAATAATACATAACAAATGATCAGTGCTGGAGAGGAATACAATGTTTGCAAAGCCAACAATTAAAGATGTTTATCCTAATTATTGTTTATATGCTTATCTGTTGTTCATTTCATGAGATGATTCAGCAGTGTAAAAAAACTAATATAAACAGCATATAACAAGCTGCAGTGATGAATAGTTCTAAAAAAGGAACAGCTCTCAGAAGACAGTCATTCTCCCTCATTACCAAGCAAACAGCTATAAGGTATTGAGACTGAAATCTTTTTCTGTTTCATTTAAAGTCCATCCGTGCTGTGAAATTGCCAAAATATTAAAATCATTATAACTCTCTTGTGTAATGTTTGATTCTCTCCATATTTCAGATGCATAAGAAGAGACCCAGCTCCAATACAACTGCATGCAAATATTGACCTTTTGCATGTGACGCCACAATGTTTGTGGACCCAGCCTGGGCAGCAAAAGGGACAGGTTACTTACTGGATGCTGTTGCTAAATACATACTCCTGTGCACAAATTCCCAGCAGTGAGCTATATGTTCAACCATGATTATCTCATGTTGTGCAGTGCAGTGTATTTACAGGCAAAACATGGTTAATATGGCCTTCTATTGTGTGCTTTAAGAAATAGAAAGAATTGTCATCTGCCTCTGTCATAAGATCTGTCACGCATCCACAAACATACCAACAGCACTTTTCAGGTCTCATCTCGTAGCTAATGCAGTAAAAATGATTGTTCATGAGAGCAGTGCATCACAGCTGTAGACAAATTCATTGAATGTGCAAAAATAAAATAGTTCATCACATTGAAATATAAAAGTAAGTTATGATGATTGCAACTGACTGGTGCACACTTGAAGCCACAGCACAAGCTGCTTCTGCTTCACACCTTGCTGTTGCAACATGCCCCTGTGCATAATGGTGCAAGGGCCTGTTCGTTGCCACTTGCGGCAGTAATTTGCTGCTGCTTTTGAGTGGTTTTGGCTTTCCATTGTTTGTGTTTTTGTAGTGTTTGGTGTTAACACAGTTTTTGTTTTTTGTTTTTTTTGGGGGGGGGGGGCTTTTTGCAGCATGTTTCTTTTTAGGTTTGCAGTTTGTTTCAGCAGATGTGTTTGTTCTGTGCTTTGCATGTGTGGCCCCCATTCACACCACATTAATACCCTGATGGCAGAGGATGCTGTGTGAAGTGCTCATCAGTGTTAACTTGTCAAATTCAAACACAAACGCTGAATACAACACAAGGACAAATTCGGGGTTCAGTGTCTTGCCCAGGAACACTTTGGCATCTGGACTGCAGGAGCTGGGATTGGATGGCTAACCTTACGATTGAGAGACAACTGACTCTACCACTGAGCCACAGACTCCTTGTAAACTAGAGATTTTTTTAAACAAGTGTTAGTTTTGCTCTTTAGGACTTCAGGACTTCAAAAAAAAGTACAGAATATCACTGTCCACATCCTTCACGGCTGACTATATAATCCTTTCCTCCTTGAAAGCCCAATCTGTATAAGTTTTGTAGCTATCAAGGTTCCGTGTTTTGATGGGTGTCAAAGAACTCATCAATAGCTGCCCTAAGGAAAAGGGCAGGGCGGGTTTGAAAATCAATGAAGTATCCCTTTCAGAAATTGACACTTCCTGTCGCTGTCTGAGAAGGGTCAGTGCAATAAAACTGTCCTCCAGGTTGATATGAATGCTACATCTTCATATCATATCAAATCACTTCTCAAGGCTAAGGAGTTGTTCACCTTTGTCTCTTAGTGTGGTCCTCTCTCTGTTCATCTCTTTCATTTTTCTGTGTAATTACTGAGCTAAAATCTACTGCCGTGTCAGAGGTCACAATCCCTGATTTTTCCTTTCCCTCGCCATTTGACTGCAGAGAATGAGGAGCAGAAAGACGGCAGCTTGAGTCATATACACTGGCGCTGCAAAGACAGACAGAGAGAGAGAGAGAGAGAGAGAGGCCTGTGACCCTCATGACACAAAACCAGATATCAGCTCATTAATTACACTGAGAAATGACTGTAATGAAAGCGAAGAGTGAGAGAGGAACCAAAATGGATAGGAAATGAGGGAGAATTATCAAAGAGGGGAAGCAAGAAAGAGAGATCAGGGAGAGAGCTAATTAAAATGAGAGCTGAGCTGAGAAAGGAAAGAGGGAGAGGACAAATTTCATTTCGCGCGAAGAGACAAAATGGATAGATGAAGGCATTGTTGTGTGACATGCTTGTGTGTGGCATGCAAACCATGCAGCATTCACGGGACGGAAAGGGACTTGTCACCTGTTGTACAAAATGAATGATATAACCAGGATTGAGCTCAATTTCACACTTTCCTCTTTCCATAATTACACACATGTAAGATGCTCAGTATAGCTCGAGGTGACATGTACCACCACCGGGATCAAATGGAATGGTGAATTAACCAACAGGATTATGGGTAAGGAAGACAAATTAAGCTCTGTTTGTAGTGGTGTGCAAAATACGATTCTGTTCCCCACATGCATGCACCCTTCTCTCTCATTTCTTTGAAAGCCTTCCACTGACAATCCAGTTCCCTGAAGGTCTCCCCTAAAGCCTGTCTCACCACTGGCTGGCTCACTGATGAACAACTGGCTTCCTGGACAATTGAAATGGATTCTCCACAAGCTTCATATATTGAGACTGCTCTGCATTCTCTTCAATCTCATGGGGATAACCAGCAGAACGACTTGGCAGTTGAAAGCGACGACTTGGAAGTAATCACATACTCATACTCTTTTGAAGCTGCCAAGGAGAAGTGATTGAAGATTTCTGTAGACCTTTCTTGCTCCTGATCAGCTTTTCCACACTTAATGCACATCCAATTAGACAGTGATACATACGTCAAGAAAAAACGAAAAAGAAGATCAAGTATTGAAACCCACTTCTGCAAAATATTTACGATGGAAACACATTTTCCTCTCTAAATGCAGTTGCTCTGTCATTAGCTCAGCTTGAGTTTGATCCTAGGTTTTCTGGAAAAATAACATGTTTTCACCCACTGATTGAAATGATTATAAAAAACTGTATTCCATGTGTAAAGAGTGAGAATGAAACATCTGAAGCATCTGAGAGATAAACCACATGAAGCACATAGAAAAAAATATATCTGGTTGACTCGCTCTGAGTCACCAATCGATTTCCAACTGTGCTTGTAATTCTGTTTATCGCCCTGGATATTTTTTGTTTGGCTAAGTGTGCAGCAGCAAAACCAAACAGATCATAAGCGACACAGTTACAGCTCCAACATGCATGTGTTATTAGTTATCCCGCTAGCAGAACCAATGAGTGCTATGTTGGTGACCGAACCCGCATAATTGTTTTTCACACGTTATACAAATTAATGTTTTCACAGATTGTAAATCTCTGAGGCCGAGTTTTGTGGAAGTGTAAAACTGTTACCACAAAGAAAGAAGCTCCCATGGCTTTTCCCTTTTGAATTTATTTTAATTTGTTTGAATGGTAGGTTCATAAGAAAGCCATGATAGTCCATATCAATAAGTATATAAATATGTTTTTCTTCTTAGTAGAAAAAAGAAGATAAATTATTTTAAGGTTTAAAGATGGTGACAAGTTTAAGTACTACCTGGTAATATTTACAACTTAAAGCCTGCTCTACTCTTCCAGCGGTTGTCTGACTCTTGCTGTTATTACACGTCTAGAGCTGATAGCCTCCATCTTTAATATATGACATTAGACACAAAAACTACTCTGACACCCTGAAGTGTCATCCAGCAGTGTGCAGGGTCCTTTATCAGGTCTACTACTATGGTCCTTGTGTTGTTCAAATAGATTAGTCATGTCAGAGTTAGGAAAACACTTTATGTGTTGAAGTGTTCTCCAACAGTCTCAGAGCCCTGGGCCTTTGTTGAGAGGGGCAACACTGTTTATTGAAACATACTACTGTTTCAAATATCTACAGAATCTGCTCAATTCTGACCTCATCCTAACAGACCTACAGATCCAACTTCAACCACACAGACCTGGCTTCATTAACACAGATCTAACCTCATCCAATTCAATACAATTCAATTCAATTAAAAATACTTTACTTATCTCTGGGGGGCAATTAAAAGGCCAGATAGCAGTGGTAAGAAGAACATGGTAGGTCAAAGACTGCACAGCAGCAATATAGACATAATCATGTTCGCACAAACATACATACATACATTTATCCCAAAATATAAATAAAAATAAAAAATTAGGATTAAAAAGAAGTGTGGGGAATGTGCCGTGGTTGTGGTAGGATAGAAAATAATTTAACTGAGGTAAACATATTTATCAACAGAAAGAATAAACAAACCTAGTGCATAGAAAAATCAAGCATACTGGAAAACATATGTAAACAAAAAGTGTGTAAAAAAAGAATAATGAATAGTGGTCACAGAACAGAAATACACAGTAAATAATATGTAACAGACATACAGACCTCTGCCATAACGACCTAACTTCATTAACACAGATCCAAACTCAACCACACAGACTTAACCTCTTCCACACAGATCTAACTTTGTCCACAAAGAAATGACTTCAGCTACACAGATCTACAGATCCAACCTCAACCACACAGACCTAACCTCATCCACACAGATCTAACTTCTTCCACACAGAAATGACTTCAGCTACACAGATCTACAGATCTAACCTCATCCACACAGGCTTAACCTCATCCACACATATCTAACTTCACCCACACAGATCCAACCTCATCCACACAGACCTAACCTCATCCACACAGATCCAACCTCATCCACACAGATCTAACTTCACCCACACAGATCCAACCTCATCCACACAGACCTAACCTCATCCACACAGATCTAACTTCTTCCACACAGACCTACAGATCCAACCTCATCCACACAGACCTCACTTCATCCACACAGATCTAACCTCATCCACACAGATCCAACCTCAACCACACAGACCTCACTTCATCCACACAGACTTAACCTCATCCACACAGATCTAACTTCTTCCGCACAGACCTAACTTCTTCCACACAGACCTACAGATCTAACCTCATCCACACAGACCTCACTTCATCCACACAGACCTAACTTCCTCACACAGACCTATCTTTATCTACAAGACTTGACTTCATGCGCACGGATCTAACTTCACCCACAAAGACCTTACTTCATCCACGCAGACCTCACTTCATCCACACAGATCCAACCTCAACCACACGGACCTCACTTCATCCACACAGATCCAACCTCAACCACACAGACCTCACTTCATCCACACAGATCCAACCTCATCCACACAGACCTAACTTCCTCTCACAGACCTAACTTCCTCACAATGACCTTACATCCCCACAAGCAGACCTAACTTCCTCACACAGACCTAACCACAAAATATTAAAGTAAATCAAATAAAGATGTTTGCAGTTAATATGTTTCATCACAATCCTTCACATTTCTCCTTAGATCATCAAACAACGTTCATGCCAATAGAAAGGCTTATGCTGATTCCTCCTTCATTTGTCAGATTCCTGCTGGCTGCAGGAGAACGCAGTAATAGGAGATTATTTTAATGCATATCTCTGTCATTGCATTTGACATGGAACATTCGCTTGATATTATTCTAATCATCTATTATGGAATCCAGCATGAAATATTAAGATAATGTATTGACTTTGATGTCGTAATATACGGAACGGATGATAATATGCATTTCAAAAATATGCAATAATGTAATGACGGTAAATGATGTGTGCCAGGACCACCCCTGATGCTATCCTGTGATCCTCATTGATGGATACAGTTGCCTACAGCTGTTGAGATATAGATATATAAGGGCGAATAGAGGGCTTACTTCACATACAGTGCACTGGTTTGTGTTTTTCTCCATGTACAAAGAATATGAGACAAAAATGTTGCTATTCCATTTAGATTTTACAAGTATTCATTGCCAATAAATACAGACAAGAGATAAACATGAAATAAAGCAGCATGTATTAAGGAAAGATTAAAGATAATAAAAAAAGAATGTGCAAAATAGAAGTGCATTTTGTAAATGTTTTATTGCCTGCACTTTAAATGAGAAGATTTAATATTTTTCCGGAAAACCTTTTAACTCCCGTCCTTCATGCCGTCAGTGAATAAACAGTTTACATGGTCATCTGTGCCTTCAAGCTTCTGTCTGGGTTGTTCGTTCAATCATTTCATCATAACAAAAAATGCACCAATGTCCAAGCCCTTTCGCTAACCCACTGCCTTCCTATTCCCTTAATTCCACTCCTCTGCTTTGGTTTTTCTGGGTGTCAGCTGGAGTAAACCTTGTGCTTAAGCTAATGGCTTTACCCACTTGAACAACAGGGGTCAGCAGCTGCCTAAATACATCACAATTACTCTTTATTCAATTAGCCGACTTAAAGACTGCTGCACACGCACACACACTCACTCACACACACACACAGACACACTCATGCACGCACACACAAGCTCTGGCAACCCTGAATGTGTCTTCACAAGCACTTGAGCAACCAACTATCAATGCAGACACACAGCAATACACAGCACAGACAGGTAGGCGAGCATAATGAATCCCAAACATACACAGGCTTCACTTATTTCTGAATGGCTGCTTTGCATTTAAAGGAGAGCCAAATACAACTTCCTGGAGGCACACGCTATTAGACCTGCAGCTGAAGGTCTAGAAAAGTATCAAAGGAGGGGAGAGCAGCACACTCAGTCACACAAACAGCAGAAGGGAGGATGTAAAGGGATGAATTAATATTGTTTGATTAACCAGTGAAAGAAAAAGTCAGTCCATAAGATGAAAGGAGATTTCTCAGTTTAGACAGATAAGACAACTGTTGCTAGCAGATTCCTTGACTCTAGCTAACAGGCTATCAAGGTTAAAGCTACTACTTAAAATGTTTTTAAATGCTGACTCCGGGGCGCCATTAGCCTTGTGATCTAAGTTTGCACCCCATATGCAGAGGCTACAGTCCTCGTTGCAGCTGTTGCAGAATGCCCAAAAACATTTTCTTATTTACCCACTGCCTTGTTAAAAACAGATATTGTGAAAGGGTTTCAAATATTCCCTCAGTGGCCTTATACATCATGCATTATAACGCTACAACTGGAGGCATAGTTTCAAGTCTAGGGTTATCCGGGACATCCTGTATATTGGGCGAAATTGGATTGTTTCATACAGGACCTCAATTGTCCAGTATATTGACTATTAACTCTTGTAAATACAACAGACTGCACTCTACAGATCCTAGATCAGGTAAAATGGCAGTGGCAGATCATTTGCCAATCCCACTGCCTGTCATCCAATCACAGGCCCCCTCATGCGCATCACTTGTATACAGCGCAAATGCGCCAAGTCCTACAAAAACTCTGGCTGTGCAAAAGGACGAAAGACTGCATGAGTCAGTCAAGAGCAGCAAAAAGTATGGAAAAAGTACATTTGGTGAGTCATACTCCTCTTTGGCATTTCATTTTTTCTTTTGCCTGTTTTTTGATGTAAAGAGCTAAATTGTGGTTTCTTTGAGGTTTATTTATATGAGGTTACATAATGATACAGTAAGGATTAAAGGTAATATACACACTTTCTGCATTTCTAGTTGAATCAGAATATGAATATACACTGAACTCACACATCATGCACACACCACCATGGCACCGTGCACCCGTCCCTTATTTAGTAGTGACAGAGTTGGCAACCCATTCACGTCCCAAGGCATAAGTCAGCCATCTTCACTTTGAGATCACAGTGTTATTTTAACAAAACTCTCTCCATTAGCTTAAATGCTTTTCTAAACTTCTAACATTTCAAAGTAAGGATTGGAGAGCACTAGATGAAAAAGATGTATTACATACTTTTAGCACTTTAGTTTAAGCTAAAAAGGGAAAAGAGTTTAGTGCTTTATTTTTTTATGCAACTCATAAAATGAAATTGCATGTGCATTTGCATCTGGTATCATAGCATGGCTTGCAAATATTGACAGTAGATGAACACAGCCTTTTACCACTACCCAAGACTTGATGGTTTTTGGAAAGACTGAAAAAAGAGACAACTCCCACCCAAAATCTAACAGCTCTGCCATTTCCTTTCTGCCATTTCAAGGTGGGATATTTACGCCCCTGTTACGTCTCATCAACACACGGATGTGAAATGGTGAGGCAAAGTCGTTTTGATTCTGATCCTCCCTCAGAGGTAGTAACAGTGGAATGGAATGGGGAAGAAGACTGTGGCGTTGGAGCCAGCAGGGCGGAACAGCGCTGTGTATATTTGCATGTCTGAGTGTGTGTGTTTGTGGCGCTCCCCCTGTGTTTACAAGCCTTGCATCTAGTACTGCCACAACACCATAATGCAAAGTGAAATCACACACTGGGACAGCAATATTACTCTTTTTCAGGGTGCAATGTTTAAGTAGGCGTAGTGGTGGCGCTATCCAGAGCTGTTGCAGAGTTGCAATGTGTAAGAGCTTCAAGTGTAGAGTATCACTTTTACTACAGTCTATCTACACTGGAGCAACATCTATTCCAAAGCTCTACAGTGACAAACAGATTGGAAAGTTGCTCTTTGGGGGTAGTGGGTGGGGGGATGTTTAGCAAGTAGTCGATTCCAATGCTTCCACTTTTGTGCGTACTGACTTGCAAGTTATTTTTCACATCACTTTCTCTCTTCCATGACTGAATAGGCCTTAATGGATGAAATCAAACCAGTGAATGGCTGTTACAGACAGATGGAAGATGTATATGTGCTACCAGGAATATGAGACAACCACATCCAAGGTCAGTCTGATAGATGTGAAAAAAGAGAACACACAGGCAGTTTAAAATACAAGTATAAGACGGATGGACCACTTGTGTAATGATCTTAGGTTCTGTTATACATTGTGTGTATGACTCTGAGATGCAGAGAAGCAGGGAAGGAAAACAGTAAAGAGGATGTGTAATAGGAGATCTTGGTGGTGAGAGCTTTAGAGCAGTACTTTAAGTGCCTGATTCATGGTGCTGCTGTGTCAGTATCAGGTCTACAGTGTTTTTCAGCACAACCCTATTTTTCAAAACCGGCCAGGGTGCATCCATCACTGGCAATCAGATGATCTTGTGTTCGCATCATGATTTCACTGCTATCACTTAACTATCACCATCGCTCAGGATGCATGAGCGACACTAAAGGGTTTCTGATGGTCTTCTCAGCTTATTGTTTTATCAGGGTTCAAGGATGATGCTGCTATTAGACTATATAAGCCAGATTTTAGGAAGTCTGTCCATCACTGGCCAAGGACGACTTCCAGTGCATGAAGATATTTCAACAAAAGTGTTGCACCATGTAGCCCATACTTCAGCACAGGGTACTGACTGGGTAATGACTGTGGAAAGATACTTATGTGCCACTTGATCTACTGTAGTAATGTGCTGCACTGAAAGCATCGCTATCAGTGTGGCAGCAGTACACAACTTTTGTCCAGAGTGGGAGGTCTTGATGAATATTGGATGCAGAGCAATCAGTTTTTGTGCTGATATTCTTGGTCGTAAAACAGCCTACTAATTTTAAGATCCCTCATTTTTCTTGAAGCTCCAGCGAGTTGACATTTTTTGTCTAGTGTAGGGATGACTCAATCAGCTTTTTGGCCCCTGATTCAAGTTTGAGTATCTGCCAATACTGGGTCTTGATCTGATACTCCTATTTGCCAATATAATAGAGCTGCACAGTGTTTTTTTGTTTTATTGCTTTTTTGTTTACAGAAATAAAGTTAAAAAAAAAAACTAAATTATGTCTTCAGCTTATTTTATTTGACTTAGTCCAGCTAGCATTGCGGTAAAACTTCTATAACATTAAGATTTTACTCAGAATAGTTGCTTGACTTTGATATTTAGTCAGGAAAATAAACCTCAATCCACCTAGAAATGTATTCTAATTAAAAATACAAGTATGTCTGAACCATAATCTTAGATTCAGTTAAAAGGGGTTTCAACAACTTTACTTGAATATTCATTCACAGAGTGCAATGAGGCTCAGCAATGACATGGGATAAACGTCAGAGCTCCAAATGTCTTTTACAGCAGTCAAATCTTAAAGTTGATTTCATCCCATATTTAAAATTTAGGATTCCATTTGTGATTTTGCATTATGGAAAACATAGTGTCCAGATAGCTCCCTCAGTGTGGTGGTATAGTCAGAGGCCAGTTGGTTTATGTCACACCAGAGGCATTGCAAGGAAGTAGTTCATTTCTCATGCTCTAAATTTGTAGACAGTTTAACCAGCAGTTGACATCTAAGCAACCAAGATATATTCTTTGTTAAGTATTTGCACAAAATGACAGCGCTGCTCTATTCACCCAGCCTACGTGGTAAAGAACAAATACAAACCCAGCATGGAAAAAAAAAAGTCAATACGAACAGTAAACTGTAAGCGAAAATGATTCAAATCAATTTTCTCACGGTTGATTTGATCAATGCACTCAGTGAAATCTGAAGCTGTAAAGCTCTACATGAAGTCACAGTACTTCAATGCACACAGCTGTAACATGTTCTATCACAAGCTCTATATGGAGCTGGGAATCGATATGTACAAGCACAGCTTTAGGGCAGTTCACTCTGCAAGTCTCTTTTGAAAATTGTTCACTGGCATTAAGCGTTTAGCATCTGCTTCTAAACAGTTGCATAAAAGAGGTTTTAGCAGGTCTGATTTTCCAAAGTAAACGGGTAGACCACTGAATCCCTTTTATTATGCACTTTCATAAAACACTGGTATGGATTTTTGGCATTCAACATTTTTCCTTGGAGAAATGGCGGTGTTTAAATGTGCTTTCAAATAGAAAACAAAGCAAAACATCGAGGAGGTGTGGGTTTATAAGGTCAATGGAAATATGTGGTTGAAATTTTTAATTTCAAGCAAAACAAGCAAGGTTATTTTGTTTTGGCTCAGTCAATAAGAAAATAATCTGGAGGAGTTAGGCCTGAAAGAGTTCCTGATTAAATCTGAAACCAGTTCATCTGAGCTGTCATGAACAAACAGTGCGGTTTGTGAAAGCAATCATGTGTACTGTCACGGGGATGCGTCCACTGCTAAAATGATCATTTTAGTAACCCTCCGGTTGTCAAACTTTGAAAGGATACAATGTTGGGAATCAAGACGGCCTTCACAGCTGAGCACATACAGTATTGTTCACAACTGGGTTTGAGAATGTCAGGGGAGGAATATTGATGTAGCAGGTGTTATTAGGTGCCATAAACTTAAGAAGGTGTCATTAACAATCTCTAAATCCCACACAGTGGCCCCTTTCTTCACAGCTTATTCAATATCAGTATATTCTGCAGCTGCTGCGGCTCAAACTGAAAACTGCTGGATTGGTTTGAAAATACAAGGGGTTTAGTGATCAAGTCCTCAGACACACAAACAAACCACCACTGATCTAAAAGACAGCTCCAAACAAAAATGATCTAAAAATGCCTTAAAGGGACAGTTCAGATTTTTGCTTGGTCATATTACAAATGTATTTAAAGTTAGTTCATCAACCTTATCTCACCTAATCACCTATGTATGCTAACCCTGTGCAGTGATAAATGCATATACACAGATGCTTATGCAAATATGTATGCAATCGGGCATTGTGCAATTACTCCACCTCTTTAAATGAACAGACTTGGGGTAAATGTGCAATTTACAATTAAAATTATGTGCAATAAAACAGCACTTTAGCACTTCACTGCAGCACTTTATTCCCACTTAATGCATTTTATAAATGATGCACTTTAACTCCATGGTCACTTTATATCTGGATTTGTCTTGAGCATAGCTGTATTGCATTGTACTTTGTTGTATTGTACTGAATTGTTATATGGGGGTTTGTAGCGTTCATGTTATTCGGTCTCTGAATGTTGCTCAGTTTTAAGTAAATTATTTAATTTTCATGCATGCTCGATGTACATCCATGTATATGTAAACCACCAACCTGCCGTGGATGGAAACTGGCCTACGGCTACAATCTGGCACATTAACAATGTGCTGCAGGAGACAGAGGCAGGGGAACATGGGAAGTAATGGTCAATAATATTCCCATATTCCTTCCAGTACAGTATGAGTGTGAGTCCAGAGGAAACAGGCCACAGTCTTAATTGATTATATCTCTTTAAAAATGCGTCACATCCCTGGATCTCCATAACCTTAGCTCCAAGGATATGTTGATTCAGAAGATTTTTGTTTGCCCAATAAAATAAACAAGCAGACTCAAAAGCAGAGCTCAAAGGTCTCTTGATAGTTATAGTTGAATTAGAGCTACTGCAAATATTTGTATTTTTCTTGGAGGCAGTCATTCCATTCTTTTAACATGTAATGCAATTCATCACCCATCTTTCTTACTAATCACACTGCTGTATTAAATACTTGATTCTGATTGGTCGGAATCTGATAACCCCTCGACAATGGTGATTAATTCTGCATAATAAGATTAACGTCAGAGACAAGCAGTGTACTCATGTCATATCAGATCAATCCACAGAAAAGAGTCCTGGCACATTTAACTTCTGCTCATTGACACTGAGGCAAAATCATTAATTTCCGTTAGCATCATTGCTTCATGTCAGGGTCTTGTCTCACCCTTTTGGGATGTACAGTACATTTCACATAACCATCCACTAACCATACATTATCGCTTATGTAATAAACTCATCAACCCAACATGCACAATGTAGTGATGCAAAAACATGGAAGCCCTGCTACAGAGAGAATATAGGCTATCTCTTGTTGAGTAGTTTCATTCTACATCAATTTAATAATATTATATAAACAACCTCCTGCAGGCACCTGATGATGATCCATTTTCATGAGGTTTTAATCCATGCTAACTTTTAAGAGGTCATCACTTTTACAGTAGGGCATTGTTTTTCATAACACCTCAGTGAAAAGGCAAAGCCTCTACCACAGGATACAACATCCCAAAGTGTAAAATAAGAACACAGGCTTTATCAACGAACCAGGAGCTGATTTACTTTTCAGCTTGTGCCCTCTAAGAGCCACAGAAGTGTTTGATGTTAATAAAATGACACCATTTATTTCACCCTGTCACCCGATCTGCCACAAACACTTGGCTACGTTCCCCTGCCAGAAGCCTTTCTGTGAGAGCAAAAAAATCTCATTAATAAATCCTGTCTTTACAGATACCCTTCATCCTCCCAGACATCTACCAAGGGGAAGACACTTAAATAAAATGTTGGTGTTAATACACTGATTAAAACAGAAAAAAGAAAACAAAGATGCATATATTTTGACATAAATGATCAGGTGTAAGTCCATACTGAGAGCAGATCTGCCAAATACACTTTCCAATGCTGTCTCATTCACACAAGCAGACGTCCACATACACCTACACTCTTACACCCTCACAAAATCTCTATATATTTATACCTAGATTGTTCTACTACCAAAATAAATACACTTTTCAGAAAAGTTAACCTGCATACATACTTCATGTTGGAGTGTGGTTTTATTATAAAAGTGAAAAGGAAGCTCTTTCCATTAGAATCGGGTACCATTTTCAGAAATAAATCCGGCCCTCAACATCAAACTTCGCTTCAAAAAATGACTTAAAACAGTGAAATATTGTTTTTCTTTTTATACCATATGTTTACAATGTGCACATTTGCTGCAAACATGTGCTAAATAACTGTATTAATACCAAAAAAACCCAAAAAGGGGTGATAGTTGTAGTACGTTGCATCCTTGCTTCCCCCTCTGTGTCTTTTCCTTGCGTCTCAGTCTCTCCCACCAGTTCTGTAGTGGGCAGCAACATGGTAGTGCAAGATAATGGCCTCTGTGGAAGGTTGCCTGCTCCTCTGTAGTTATAATTTATCAAAAACAAATCAACTTTTATGTTCAGGGGTTTATGCACTAACTTAAACATACTTACAAATATACATTTCATTCCACTTTTACCAAGTCTGCTCAGCTAAATGATGCTAATCATTTCCCACTGCACCTTTAAACTATGTTGATGTAAAGTTTGAGTGAAGACCAATCCAATGCAGCATCCAATCAGTAAGTTATATTTGATTCGAGGTAGTGTCCGTCAGTTAAACGACTTCTGTGAAGGCTGCCTTTGAGCATCTCACATAACCCTCCCCATATTTCCCTCCTCGATCCTCTATTTTTTTAACCCCAGTTTTGAGACACTCCTCAACATGGCAGACGCAAAACTACTTCTGGTTAGATTATGAATAGAGGAAAAGTAATTTTAGAGAACTGAGATGCAGGGTTTATCAATGTTTTTACTCCATCGTCTGAATGTAATGTAGTAAAAAGCCAATTACAGAGATGAGTGTCAATGCAATTCATGAAAACTTGACTTAGTATAAAAACTGGTGTGAAGATTATTGGCCAACTGAGATCACACTTAAATCACAAAGAAAGTTTAAGTTTAAGGCTACAATATAAGATTTCCTGGACTGATTACCTTTATTAACAGAGTCTTTCGGGTGAGGTAAGAATTAATCATGAATTGAGAAAAGTCAATGAATATTTTCTCCTGACAGTTCAAATTAGGTCGGGCTGTTTTAGATTGGAATATATGAGAGACACATGGTGACAGTAACACAGTAGGAGGGATGGCAAGATTTCATAAGGCTAACAGGAATAGCGGAGGCGGTAAAAAAATCATGAAGACTGGTATTAAAAAAATACATAATAAATGCATTCACGGTCATACTCCTTCCATGCTTAATGAATCTGCAGCCAGACATCATTCTCAAGATGAGTCAGCAAATGGCTTTAAAAATGTGAGCTGCTTAAATTCATTGTGTAAAACCTCATTTGAAAAGTCTTCTCTGATAATGGAGAGAAACCCGAGGCTGTTCAGAGGCAACGTGGTGTCTCCTGGCAGACTGTTGGACCATTCACTCGCCTCCACTCTGAGTTGTGTGGGGAGCTGAACATCTGATTTTCTGACACTGTTAGAGCACGAAACCTACAACACACATTGTTGTTTATATGCATTCTAAACTCCTAATTAATGAGCTATTTGTGCATGTCAGTTAAGTTAAGCTTGCTGCGAAATGTCTCTAACATTATGCCACATTTGATTTGAATGGATGAAGAAAGAGAGCAGGAGGGAGTTAGAGAGATAGAGGTGGGAGGATGACAAACAGTTTCCATCATCATCCTCGAGGCAAGAGGAGGCTGCATGCTTACATAAGAATACACACAGAACATGGCACATGTGCATCTCTACACACAAAAACATGTTTATTTGTTTGTTTGTTTGTTTGTAGATTAGTTAATGGAGTTGGCCTATGGAGTGAGGCATTGTGGGAGGAAATGGCAAACATATAATACTTAATAGCTTGTAATGACACATTATTGGTGAACATGATTGTTTGTTTGGTGTTTCTGAAAATAGTCAGTGTGAAAGAGCAGCGGGGTATGTGAAAGAAAAAGTCTCTCACATCTCCAAGCCTCCCTCTCTCTCTGATCTCATTTTCTACTGTACTGTGCCGGAGCCTTCTACAGTAGAGACAGTAGGAAGTGTGTGGGGTAGAGAGAGAGAGACTGCAGTAAAGATGATAACCAAGAAACAGACATCTTTCATCTCCCAAACAATTAAGGATAAAACAGCTGAAGTTCTCAGAGGGAAACCAGAGAATGCCAAATCTCCCTGAAAGTATTTCTTAAAGGAGAAACAGCCTCTTCCCCTGAAATGTCTCCACATGCTTGTTCATCAGACGATTGACTTTCTCTGCACTGGTGCCGATGTGATTAAACAGCTACACAATCTAATCTACATACAAAAATACAATCCCAAACCGCCCTGAATGTTCTGAATGTTACCTTGAATTTAAATTCTGTGCATACACTTCATTTGTTTGACAAGATATCTTCTTGAAAGAAGATCTGATCAGACATTTCATCTGCACAGCATTGAGCATCAGGGAGTTCACAAGGCATGTCTGTTTGTGAAGTTTTGTTTAATCCTACACTGGACTTCAAAGCCCACAAGGTCTGTTTTAAAAGTCTTGTATAAGTTTTATCTTATCAAAGTTAACTTGGGCTATGCTGAACATATTGGTGATCCAGGGTCTGTATGTTGTGTGGGAAAATTAACCCAGTCACAGAAAAAGCATCTGTTGGAATCACGTTTACAAATGCACCAATGAACAACAGGATAATACCAATCCAAGAAGAAGAAACAAAATAACTGATCATGTTACACACACATAGGCCATATGCATGTACAAACAGGACCCTTTGAATGTGCATTAATGGAGTGATGTCAGAGTGAGGCCACACAGATGAGCGTCCTGAACAGTCGAAGGTTGCAGTGCTTTGCTCAAGGCTCCTAGCTAGTGCTCAGGAGGTGAACTGACACCTCTCCAGCAATCAATCAAAGCTCCATACTTTGGTCTGCACCACGACTTGAACTGGTCAACCTCCGATTCTCAAGCCATTCGTTACAGAATGAACTACTACCAAGTCGTATCTAGTCTTAAAATCCCTAAACTGACAGTTTTCTAGTATGAGGCGCAAATACTGAGTAGGCTTTGTGAAACATATAAATTAGCAAGCTGCTGTGAGAAATCAGAAGTTTGTAAGTCATGTTGTCCAACGTCATTTGAATTAGAAAGATTTTTGACTCCATATGAAGGCGGAGTCAAAAGTCTGCCCTCAGCTCATTAGTCACATTAGTTGATTGTTTATCAAAGCATGTGGATCTGCCTGCATGGAGAAAGTTTTTCCTCTCCACTGCAGCTTTGTGTGTGCAAAGATGGTGGATTAATGGGTCTAAATGAAAAGGATGCTTCAGATATGACATGACCTTAACATCTACCCCATTTGTTCAGTGTCATAAGATAACTACACGAATAATGGTAAAAACACAAGAAATGATATAACGTAATTATGGAAATGAATGCACTTTCTAAAAGGCATAAACAAGAAGAAGTAGAGAGATAAGCAGTTCACTTTGCCTTTCTACCATATACTATAGTGTACTGGACCTTCTGAATGATCTACCTCTCCCCTGAGTTTTCCCTGAACACTGACTAAAAAATCCTGTAAGTCCAGCATTTAAAAATAACATAAAATTTGCATTAACACTCATTATAATCTAATCACTGATGATGGCATTGTGTATTTACATATCTCCTTGCCTTCCCATCCAGAACAAGGTTACCGGCAGGGGTGCCTTCTTCTCATTTGCATGTGACTCAATAATTACGGCCATTATTTCTAAATTAATAGTCATTTACTTTGTAATTATTGTGCAGTAAATTAAGTTAAATCATCAGGGGGAGTCATGCAGAACACCTTATTTGCAGCTCTATCAATAGTCAGAATTTAGCACTGGCAGCTATAAAAATAAAGAGATTATTTCACTCTCCCACTCCCCCTGGTGAATATCTCTCAACTTTTTATAACTCTTTTGTTCCCTTCATAATTCAATTATTAATGTGTGATATCAATGCCCTGACCTTCAACACTTAAACTCTCTGTGTGAAATGATTGACCAGAGGACTTCATCTTTATTCCAAGCACATCCTCACAGGTCTTTATGATTCTGGCTCCTTCCTCATTCAATACTGTTTGTTTTCACCACAAAGAACATTCAATCTGGGGCTCAGGAGGCCCCATGTAACCACGGTCAGACAGCAGACAATGGAAACAGGCGATGCTATTTCCCTACACAACTGGGAAACTGTTTCCAAAAAAAATGCCACTTACTCTGACCATGTTGAAAAAACTGGCATATCCCAAATGAAGAAAGTGAAATTAAAATGTGAGTTTTAGTGGAAGAATAGGAGACCATTGAAGGCTGGAAAAGGAGATTTGTTTGATGATGAATTGAAAAAATGGTGAAGGGAAGTTGAGTGATGGTGCAGCTAACAGGCCCAATCCAACTGGATGTGGACGGTCGTTAGGCAGTGCTAGGGTGCCGCCCAACCACTCCTCTAAAAGACAATGATGAAAAGCTTACATGGGCTGGCACCTCCTTATCTGTCTGAGTGTTTGCACCTACATGCTCCAGCCAGAGCTCTCAGGTCAACGCACCAGGTGGTTTTAGATGTTCCGAGAACGAGGCTAAAAACTTGAGATGACCGAGCCTTTGCGGTGGCTGCACCCACACTGTGGAACAGCCTGCCTCCTGATATAAGATACGCTCAGACACTTGAGAATTTTAAATCTCTACTTAAAACACACCTTTTTGCACTGACTTTTAATACCTATTGAGCAAGACATCCTACATTTAATTTTGTTTTTAGTTCTATTTTTTAATAAATGTTCTTTCTAATTACTATTTGTTTTTATTGATTGTGTTTTTTAAGCTTGTACAGCACTTTGGCCAACTGCGGTTGTTTTTAAATGTGCTATATAAATAAACTTGGCTTGACTTGACTTGACTTGACCTGGACAGAATCAGATCTTACTTGTAAGTGAGTAAAATGTTCAATATGAAATAAAAAAGTAGATTAAAAATGTTCCACATGATGGAAGTTACTGATTGGTCACTGGCTTTCAGCCTAAGGAGCCTGACACTCGTAATATATGCATATTTCCCCCCTCTTGTTAGGCTCTTGCCTCTCAAGATTGTAGGAAAAACACACTTCAAACACATTACACAACACCACCCAACAGGTGCAGCAGAAGGATATGTCTCATTAATTCAGACATGAAGAGTGGGGCTTGCAGTGTCATGGTACATCTTAGTCCATCCATGAGAATTTGTATGAGTGAGTCATTTTTTTTTTGTCTGTTTATGGAATGCTTTAAATCAAAGTGCTTTACATATATTCCAAGTATAAAATGAGTGCATGAGCGAACTGTTATAGTACCTTTTGTTATACCTTAAATGTCTTGGATTTGTTCTTGTGGCATCCCCCTGATCCCCTGGAAAAACAAAGCAGTCCCAATCCTTTTGGAGCTTTCAGGAGAAACTTCTCATCACAGATAACACTTCATTTAAAGTCTGTTTCTGTATCACCATGACCATGACCATACATATTTCAAATATGCAGAATATGATGGAATGACAGACACAATACGTGAAGAACCTTAGCTCTTCACTGCTTAATGTTAGTTTGGAATAGCACTTGATTAAAGAGAGCGTATATGAGATCTGTATCAATCTAAGTTTAACTATTAAACCTCCCCACATCCAGTTACATACTTTAAATCATACAGATAGAGAGATAACTCCTGGTGACATATTTAGCTTTGTTTTCATTCTATACTGTTACTACACATGAGCACATGTCTTCACTTTGCACCCAAACTCTGTGATTTATTCATTGTTCATATGCATATTAAAAAGCACAGCTTACAGTCAAATGCATTAAGCACCAAAATGCATTTCACATTCCCATCAGCAACTTAGCAATCCAACATTAAAATTCTACAGCAGCACTGAGGCTTAATTCTGCTTCGGAAAATGCACAAAAACGTGACTTCTCAGAAAGTCTCGTCCAAAACACTCTTAACTTCTTAGAGGCATTGTTATCTGGAGCAGGTACCAAATCTCAGAGCAGAATGCGCATAAAAAAGAATAAGTAACTTTGGGTAGGACAGCCAAGTAAATGTCTAAAATATAAATGAAAGTACACCACCAAAATACAAAGAACAGACCCAGATTTTGTGCTCATCTCCTTCAGTGTGCCTTGAGTATCCTCCGTCCTTGTATCAAAGTTTCTAAATAAAGACTTTCATATCTTTTTTTCCCCTGTGAGAGCAGCTGGAGGATGCACTTACGATGTGGTCAACTTTGAAACAGATTGCGAAATTACTGGTCCCGAGCCAACCCACTGAGATGTTTACTTCCCCAAAAAGCTGTCTTGATCTTGTAATTTCCAACCAAGATACTCAATAAGAAATGAGACACAGAGAAAGGGGAAGAGGAGAGGGAGAAATGGGTGGTAAGAGACAGGTAAAACTCTAATATGCACGAGTCTATGTTTGTGTGTGTGCGGGCTCGACTAAATAATTTAAAGTGATCAAAACACGTGGACGCACTTTCATTATTTACCAGCAGCACATTTAATAGACAATCACAAAGGCTTTACTGAGGGTATCCTCTGAAAAAAAGTCAGAATAGGATTACCATAAATGTTTAAGAACAGCAGACACACACAACAGGGAGGAGAGGAGGAAAGCAACAGAGGATGTAAGGAATAGAAGAGGTGAATCACAGCTGGAAACACGTTGAGTACAAGAGACCAGATAGGAGGAATATTAAACATGCATAACCTTTTTCTCAATGTTTACTTTCCACCGCGGCCTCTCATCGTGTCATAGCAATATAAATAGAGTACTTCCAAGCAAGCAGAGGGGAGGGGTTTGTCGGTAGGTCAAGTGCTTTACTCCAGTCCCGAAAGACCAAACATTACATGTGTTACTACTTTATGGCGCTAATTTAAGAATCCATTTGTACACGCAAAGGGAGCACACTCCTTCCTGTCCGCAGCTTGAGCCAAGGTACCCTTGAGCATGACTTTGATGCACAGCACAGAAAGAACTGCACTTACAAATAACACAAATGAGATCAAATCAACAGGGAGATGAATGGGAGCAAGGGAAAAGGCTCAAGTGAGAGAACAAAATGGTGGGAAATGACTGGAAAAGAGTGAGAAGTGTGTGTGAAGTCTGTGTCGCTGATGCACAAAATATATTTTAAGAAGATTACAGAGATTTACAGCTTTAGGTGACTATTTCCTCTAAAATGTATGGAGTGTGATGATGCAGAACATTCTTGCTGGATCCAACTATGCCAAAATATCTTCATGATATTCACAGGCAACTTTTTTCCTTTGCTGTAATTCCTCATAGACTTGACTAATCAGCTGAGATCTGTGCATAAAAATGTGCTGCTCCTTTCTCTCACTGGTTAAGTACAGCCACACAAGACCCCATGTGAAAAGAATAAGAAAGATAAAAACAACAAATTGCAAACCGGGACCATTATGCAAGACTTGGATGCACCTCTATTGTCACAACCACTCTACAATGTCTCAGTTTTATGATGATGCCATGTGCTGTCAAATGGCTCACCAACATTCTTTCCAATATTGGTAAATATGTCCACATAGTATCAATGTTTTAGGTGCAGATATGTGTTTATTTATTTGCATGAATTATCTGGCTGCAACTTCACTTGAGAGAAGACACATTTTTGAGTCAGTTTTGCATTAGTCTGACATTGGCCTCCTTTTGCATGGGCATAACGACATTTACCCAAACTAGGCTGAAACCATTTGCTCAAGTGAAACCAAACCTCCTTCTCTGGTCTTCACTGCAGCTGAGCTAAAGACCACAATCATGCAAGCAAATGTTTTTTGTCACCCTCAGTGTATCTGTGCGTCTGCAGGCTTGTGCACATGCAAATGAACATTTGTGTGGCGATATGCATTCAATGAGGCGTATCTATAGCTCTTGGCTAATCACAACATTATCCAGGTTAAATTCAGTTTACTTTTCAGTTTCACATGTGTATGCACACACTGAGACACTGTGCATACACATACTAACATATACAAATAAAAGCCACAAAAGGTTAAGTAGAGCTTGGGACTGTGAGTGTGTTTGCATGATATGAAAGCATGAGTGTGTATTAGCCCTTGCATAACAATACCTGCATGTCAGCTTGTATTAGTGATCACCTCATAATACCAGCAACTGTGACTAATCTATGTTTATCCTTCAAAAGCTACCTGTCACTTCACAGTCAGAGAATCAGGCAGAGACTGTTGGAGAGAGAAATGTTTGTGCATGTGTGTGTGTTTGTGAAAAATATAAGATATGGTGTCAAAGTTACCATGTGATAATGCTGAAACTAAACAGTGTTATCTCCAAATACTTCTGTCAAATATTGTCACATTTATCACTTTAAAATAAAGGGATTCTTTCCAATGATATTTCCAATCCAGCTGTCAAAATACAGCAGAGCGAAGAGCAGGCTGCAGCTGCATGAGCTCAATGCATCATGGTATACTAAGATACTTCTTGCGTAACACTGCAAACAGGTATAGGCGACTGTCGTCAGCAGCACAATACACACTGAAGCTGTTTCCAGACATGACAAGAATATAACTGGAGAGGACTTTGGGAGGATACTTCCTATTGAAGTGTGTGACTAAACAAATCTGAGCATGCATAAAGCCAGGATCCTGGGTCCTTGTCACCACTGTGAGCATTATTTGAGAGATGATATCAGTCTATGGAGGTCCACTTCAAAATAAAAGAGAACACTGGCTTCTTGAAATAAATGTCATCACCCAAGCTCGCTAACTGAAGATTTTCTGATGCACTCTCAGAAGAGCACACCACGACTTTACCCCAAAATGATTCTAAAGGGCTGGTTGGGAATAATCCTGGTAAAGACAGGGTGAAAAATTCAACAGCTCATGTTTGTTCATGCATGCTAGCAAAGTTAAGAACTGAACATTTTCTAAATATTGTATACACTTCCACCAAAACTTGTTCTTCTTAAAGTTAGCTACGTTACGTGGTAGACATGGCCCTGTATGCTGTGTGTGCTAGCCTGGCTTCCAATATGGTCCTCTTGCAAGTTTCTCAACAATGGGCTGATCTGATCAGCATCTCCTGTGGGTAACAAACTTACTTTTGGCAAGTATCTCATACAACCTTACCTTTTAACGTACTTGAGGGATATGAGTTTTGGGGATTCAGTACTTACTGTGGAGCAATGTTTCTGTTACAATTTTTCTAATGGTTCTTAGATTAAGAAAAAAACCAGACTGAAGTTAGCAACAATTCAAAACACCAAAATATGTGACCCAGCAGTGTGCTTCTTTTTTCAATGTTATGCCAAACCAGACCATGTTAGCAGTGTTTTTTTTATCCAAAATAATGTCACTGTTAGTTGTTATTTTGTTTTGGGTCAACAAGCCAACCAAGGTTTAATCTCAGCTGTATTGAAATGAGGCCAGTCCCCGGGAGATAAGCGTGCTCAGGGAATGGAGTGCAGATAAAATGCTTTGAGTTTTTCTCTTTACAACTGCAGCTCAAAACAGAATCTGGTGACCTTAAAGGTGACAAAATTGTTGACTGACACACAGTGCCTCTTAAAGCTAGTTGCTAAAATCACCTGCTCTACTAAGGGACTTAAGACCTCTGTAATGCTACATACAATGTGGGAGATGCAGAACTATTATTATCATGGTTCTTAAGTTTAGGATAGATGCCATGTTATCTGATAGTCATGGCATATAGCAAGGCCAAGAGTCATTTTTAAATCTGTGACCCTGTAGCTTGAACAGCCACATGGCTGCCTTAACAGAAGCTTACAGCTTAACAGACCGGTAGGCCTGTTGTAAGCCACTGCAGTATATTCAGCACCACGGACAGCAACCACACAGTCAAAGCAGACCACTGGAAATACCAAATATGCCTGAAAGAAGAATTACATTGTGGGCAACATATTCACTACCTGAGTCATGGTAACAGACAAGTATTTTGGAATAAAAGTAACACTACATTTATACATCTTACAGGATTCTTGAGGAAGTAACAGGGATAAATGAAGGGCATACAAAGTACATATATCCAAACTACTGAGAGGATTTTGTGTCTGCATGGTGTATTTACAGACCACATCATTTTGTAATGATAACATTTCCACCAAAACACATTTGCTGTTGCAAACACCCCATGTTGTGCATAAACATAATCTCCACCAGTCAGCTCTGATAATGAGCATTACCGATTGTATGGATCCAAAAGAGCATACGGAACCTAATTCATAATAATGATAATGAAAAATGCATTAGAGGTTAGCATTAGCACTGCAAAGCATAACATATGTTTGCTGTAAATCACATCTGAAAGCTATTCTCGATGCTCCCCTGAGAATATCTGCACACAGTGAAGCACTGGGGCCTGCACCCTGGATGCACCACAGACAGACTGGAGACTAGAGGATGCAGTGGTGAAGCTCACAAAGAGCAGGCAGTCGCAAATCTCTCTGTTCAGGGTTGGCATCAAACACTGCATTTACGCTGCGTGTCAGTCTCTCAGGCCTTTCATTATCATCACTTTTGGCTGTTACACCGGATCCACTAAAAATACGCCCAGTGCGAATCTGCCTCTAAGATCTAAGACTGAGCCTGGGCGGACCCCTGTGGGACACAGTGGCTACCTTCAGGCGGTTGTGGTTGGCCTTATGCTGGTGGGAGAGTGAGGAGAAAATTGGCAGAGAAAGTGCAGTGGAGTCAGTGATGCATCTACAATTGGTGGTGGCTGATAACTCCCTGACAGGATGGAAGAAGGCATACAGGGTGGAGGAGTAGCCCATCATATCAGTGTCGTGGAGCTCTGGATGACACTGCTATCCTTCTTTCATTTACTTTCTTTCTTTCATCCCCACTGTGCCTAATAAGGACAGTTGGAGTTTGAGATTTGTGTATTCAAATTCCAGACCCAGGTGTAATGCACTATAATGAGCATACTCCAATTTGTGATGATGATTTCAACCACCATGCTGGAATCTTATTCCCAGTCAAATTGCCTCGCAACAAGACACCTTCAGTTGTTTCTACAAAGCAGAGGGTTGAGGTGTTTTTTCCCCTTCATTATTATTTGTTGGCACCATATGGAGCTGTGTTTCTGAACAAAATATTAACTCTAATTGCCAGACGGGAAAAAAAAAAAGGCTTGACACAGGGTTCTCACCACCCACATCATAAGCTTTGCTTGTTTACAGATCAGATGGTCATACTGTAAACAGAATATGGGAAAATGGTGTTGATACTAACAGGTCAGTAAACGCCACAGAGGTGCTGCTGTGCAATAAGTGGAGACATTGAGTCAAAACATAAAGACACTATTTAAAAGGCATTAACCTATTAGATAGCTGTTAATATCAGTTTCTCCGACTCACTGTTTCAGATTTGAGTCATTTCTAACGTACTCTATGTTTATATGTTTTATAGTATTACTCTGCTGCCGAAGTACTCTTGTTTAGTACATAATTGAAAGGGTACACCATGTTCCAACTGGTGTTTTATTTATTACATTTGCCCTTTATACGGATTAATTCTAGCCAGCTGCTGACTAACAAGGATTTTTTTTCCCAAAACACACACACAAACACACATATGCACACACACACAAAAGTCATTAAGAAGGCGTAGGCAGCATATTTCCTGTTGAGGGACTTGACAACATATTTCTCCAATGAGTACAGTCATCCGTCCAAATTTGGACAACAGAAGTTCACTTCCTGTCTAAATGTTCCACATACATCAGCAGTTAACAAAGGCATTTTGGGACAGATGGATGAAGGGAAAAAAGACGGAGAGGGAATGAGGACACGTCTGGGATGCAGTGGAGCATGAGTACACCTAATCTGTTTTTTAAATGTACAGCGTTTTGTGTGTTTATGTCGGTGTTTAACTGAAAATGTCCTTTACGTTTGAGAACATCTTTTCTTCCACGACAACCTTGAAGGCACATTGCCATGTCACAGATGTATGGCAGGTAGTTTGTGGGTGGATTTTCTCTATTTGAAAGGCATGGTCTGTGTATTGTGTACAACGATTTATAATTAAAGAAAAGTATCATTTACTTTATTGGTTCTTAATCTGTTTTAAGAATGTGTTCTTGCCTGCAGCTGTCAGTATATCCAATAAAGCTGGGTCACTTAGATATATGAATGTTTCTAAAAATCAAACTTAACACACTATATATATGAGTCTTACAGAACATTGCTTATTTATTATCACTAACTGGACTTCCTTATTTTAAAAAAGATCACTAAATATTGAGTGATGTCCAGAGGGCTGGCCAAGGAGGACACTGGTCACTTGAAATCTGATTGGCCAAAATCTTAAGTCATGATTGGCTGTTTGCCTTATAAGTTTTGTAACCAAAAAAACTGCAAGCTAGTCTTGGCGTACTTGTGTCTTCCTAATGTATCTGAAGCAATCATCCACTCCAGACATTTTCATTCAAAATGTGTCACAAACCAAATGTTTACAAGATGATGCCGAAATTTAAATAGACGACACAACACGGTAAGAAAACTGTTCAACTCCACAGCTAGTTGAGCCTCCATTGAACCTCACCCACTGTCTGTGTACAGCCCACAACTCTATCTTAAAGGGACAGCAACTCAAAACCACATCATACACATCAAAAAGGAACAAATAGTCTACAAAACACCAGAAGCCCAAAATCCAATACAAAGTTCCTGATGAATTACACTCACGTTTAATAAATCATTAAACATTAACACAGCTTTAACTCATACAGTTCTTAAAGCAGATATTGAAGACAGTGAGAGTATATGCTATTGATTTGTGTGTGTACACAGATACCCCGGCCACCCTTGCCTCAGTAAGTGCCCCAATTTGGGCACCCCAGTCAAGATGGTCTGGACCCGCCCCTGGCAGCATGATTCATATTCTCGGGGTAGAAAAAAACATTGGATAGTTGGCTAGATAGGGAATTATAATGAGAAATATGAAATGTTATGACATATTTCCATTGTACATTTAAAGTTAGCTGAGCGAATCTAATTATATTAATACTTTATTGTTAGTTTTTTCATAAATACGTTTATTTTCCTTCAACGTTCAACTGCTCGAACATGGTGAGACAGCCCTTTTATACCCAGTTACAGTTGTGTTGAAAATCTGCACAAGAGCACTCTTCTCCATGTGCTGTTTTTATTTGATTTTTGGAATGCTGTATGATCGTGTGCTGAATTTGCCTGTGGACATGCATAGGGAAACAGACATGAGTGTTATCTACTCAGCTCAGGCCTACATTTCACACATCAGTAGAGTAGAAAAACCACTGTAATTGCTTTTCAACTATTGTGGGGCATTTCAGTTTTAAAATAAACCACACTGTTGATAAAAGGGAGGAAAACTCTGCAGTATAGTCGAGGTAAATGCACTTTAATTACAGCAAATGACCAGAAAATGCACCCAGAAAACACAAGTTTATCCATTAATCACCACATGCGAGCACATTTCCGCCGATCTAGCACTCCACTCCCCCTCTGTTAGGAATCCAGGATGTGCTGGAGCATCTATTTTTACCACTGTGAGACAGGGAGGTGAAGATATACACAGAGGGGTAGAGAGAGGGGAAGGCGTACAGACTCACATCGACAAGCAAACCAAGACACAGGATGCAGAGATAGAAAAAGATGTCAAAAAGAGAGAGGTAGAGAGAGAATGAGACTTTGTAATGCTGAACCAAGCTGCTCAATAAGAAATGAGGAGAGAAGAAAGCTAAAAGAGAGGGAGACGGAGAGCGGAAATAGACGGAGATAAAAACAGATAAGATCTACCTAGAAGGAAGAAGAGGAGTGGGAATCTGAGAGGAGGAAAAAAAGTGTGCATAGCAGAGAAGGAAGCTATGAAAAGAGCAACAGACATGTCGGCAGAGACATGTTTAGCTTAAGGGAAGGAGGGATAGCATCTGCAAGCTGTCTGGTTGAGCACATTGGTATTAGAGGGGAAATAGGGCCAACTGAGGGAACATAAATGTGGAGACGCTGATGTGCATTAAGGAAAAGGCTAAATTAAAAAGCACAACAGGGAATACATTAGATGCTTTTTGAGTAAGTGGCTGCATATCCACAATACGAATTCACCCAAAGCAATGTCCTCAATTATATCTGCATAGCAAAAACATCCAGTGATGTTGCACAAATATTGCGCTGCCTTGTGTACTATGCAAACTAATGTAGATGTGACACAATGTTTCCACACCAGAAGATGGTGATCTATGCAAAGAGGCTTGTTTTGCATTGCATTTTACTCAACCAAATGTTCCATGCATGCATTTTTCTAGTTCCTACATACATGTAAGTCCTTATTCTGACTTGTTAACAGTGTGGTAAGTGTGCGTGTTTGTATGAAGCTTAGACTAATACAGCATGACAACACGTACCAGCACACAGACTAGCTTGTGAGGTTGCAGCGGCGATATAGATGGATAAAGATGCACTCGCGTCACCAGCAGCCCTTGTCAAGCGGCTGAGCACAATAGAAAAAGACAAAGTGATGGATATGACGCTGAGAGAAGCAGGGGGAAATAAAGTTTGAAGGATGCAGACAAAAATAGAAGGCGAGACATAGGCAGAGGAGATGGAGATGTGGACATGTGGCAGGTTGGCAGGGCAGGGAGGTGACATGGGAGACAAGTTAAACTTTGTCAAAGTCCTAGTTTGAAATACGCAGGGTATCTGACAGTGAAGAGTTCATCATGGTAACTCTGAACAACTCAATAAACCGGAGGGACACTCAATGCTAAATGATACATAAATAGTTCACCACACATGTTCATGTTAGGGATGCAAAGATTAGAGTTTTGATGGTATAGTCCGAGTAATAATCACAGTTTCAGGGTCATAACGACTATTATGCATGTGTTATTTATTGCTTTCTGTTGGAACCTTGTTTTCTCTTTGCCCTGAAAGCCCAAAATTACCCTCTATGCCATTAATCGTAACTGTCATATCTATATCTAATTCCCAACAACTCAATGTTTCATTAAGTAACTCACCACTTACGTACTATCACCCAGTTATTATGTACTACCTTGGGTATGTAGTGCTGGGTGAAGATTCCATAGCTCCTGCATCAAGTGTCCTGTGTTTGACCCTTGAGCTGCAGCTTTTTCTGCAGCTAAAGGGTCAAACAGGTTTTGCAGATGGGTGAACCTCTGTCTTGAGATCATTCATGGTCATCCTTGGTTCGCTTGAAATGCTCCAACACTGCCGATTTCACTTCTTTCTTTGATGGATACAAAACTTAGCTGTTTGGTCCCTCTGCCATAGTTAAGTTAATGTAGCGAGGCCTCTGTGTCTCTTGATAAGCATGGCACATTAAGCTGGTGAACCACAGGTGTTTTCATTCTGTGCAGGTTGCACCAAACATAATGTACCAGCCCCCATTTAGAGAGTGAGAACAGAAACACTCGGCGCAGCAGAGCGTTAAATAGCTAAACCGGTTAATCGCTGCATTCCTAGGTCATGCACGTAATTCTCCTGCAAGATATATACAAAGCAATGTATAACTTATGAACAATTAAGGACATATACTTCTTTCCCCCAGAACTGAAATCTCTATGTTGAGATTGTCGAACACTCTGAAGCATTTTTTTTCCATAGCATTTCTTATCGCTTTGTACCACCTGTTGAATAGAAGCATAGTGCATCCCACACTACCTGGATGGGAGTATAAAAAAGACATCATTCCTTCCACATCCATTTATTCTCCGTGTCACACACATATGAACATATTCCTCCTGTGACAAACATATAATCTAATTTTGAATCCAAACATGTCAACAATCCATATATAAGTATGTTAAATGAGAATATATGTATATGTGGGAGGAGAATATGCAAACATCTGAGAGGGAGAACACATGTATGGGGGAAGCCCAGAAAGAACAATGTCTCCTACAGCCCCACAAATACTTATCACTGAGACACACACTGAGAAAAGCAGCTCCATCGTGCCAAACAAGTCCAACCCCCTACACTGCCATCATGAGTATGGAAGTACGCCAATGCAGACATTTAGCTCAAAGCACTGCACGGATTAAATGTAACACCATAGAGCATCTAGCCTGGCAGTAGCTTCTTATTATTAGGCATGTGTGTTTTTAAAAAGCAGACATAAGATATTTCAAATCTCCTAAATAACTACAAATTGCGTACTTTAATAAAGTTAGAATTATAGGTAAAATGAAATCAGAGAGAAGTAGAATATTTCCGTTTTGAACAAATTAAGCTAAGCAAGACTGTTTGGGATCCATTCAGTCATTAAGTCAACAATTCATTCCTTCCCGGGAACAGCAAATTATGGGCGTTAACTCCTTCAAGTACTAAATCAACCAGATTTAGCCTCAATCCGTATCAACCAATCATCCTGCTGCTGCCAAATATTTAAACCAGTTCTCCTCTGTTCGATGTTCAGTCTATGTTTCAGTTTGATCGTTGCAACCCTCCTCCACTCCGATCGGAATCCAGATCCACAGCTCATCCTGCAGCCTTCAGCACCACCACCACCACCAGTGTGTAGAGATGTTTGTACCCTGCTCTCAGCATCGCTAGCCCTTTGAGTACATGAGGAAAATACAATGGACTCTAATTGCAAAAGAAATTGCAAATTTCTCAATTTTCTAAGCTTGTAAAATAAATAACTGTTTGCTCATAATGAAGTTTCTCCTAATTGCATACAGTTGTGTACAAAGTTTCAACCTTGAGTTAACATGATGAATTTCAGGCTTCAGTTAGTAAAGTGTTTGCTGGGCTTTCCAGTTACAGTACCTTCCTACTTCCTGTCGATCCTAGCTGGGTTCAAGCCAACTCAAGAATTTGGGAAATAAAGGTCGTTTTTTTTTTTCATTTTCGTTAGTGGTCTTTCGAATTCCTGCACTGCAACAACATCCTTCACAATACGTCATCAAACTGGACAATACATAATATGTGTGTGCAGTAATGTCTCACTTTTTATGTTATCCAACAATTATCAAGTCATATTCCAGTTAATTTCATTTTAACATTTGGCCTCTTCTCTTTTTGCTATGTCTTGTCCTACAAATAATCAGATTCAATACACCAAATTGTTTTATTGTCTTTGTACCTTTGCAGTTTGAAATTTTGTCACAGGGAGAAAAATACAAAAGAAGAAAACAGAACCATCCTCGGCCTGTGTCTGTAACCTCACTGTCTCTGTCCATTCTTGTCATCCACCGTTGGTTTGAAGCCAGGCTGTGGGCTTTTAGTCCAAAATAAACAAGTATGGCTACCCTCACATCCTGTTTCATACACTCCATTTCCTGCTGCTGCCTACGGTGAGAACACAACAGGGAGATAGAGAGACTAACCAGGAACTCCAGAGGAAGTCAGAAATAATACGGCCGTGTACAACGAGCATGAGGTAGTGATAGAGACAGAGACTCACTTCCTATGCAGGGGTACCAAAATCCTGAGGGGGCGTTCTTTGTGAATTACTATTGTGTTTCATAAGCAGGAAGAAAGGGCCTGAAGACATCAGAAACTGGAGGAAAATGAGCTGCTTTGTCTGTTTGATGCAAGACATCTCTTTTCTTCTGAGTGTTCAGCAAAACAAGAACATGCTCCACTTCTTCTGGAATTACTGAGTCCTCAAAGAATCTCTGAATGGACTCCGTGCACTTTAATTGCTTTCCACATGTGTGAAATAAATCTGCTTGATCTGACTTTTTGTGCATGTGATTGTCCTAACAATCTTTAGATTTGGCTGTTTGTTTCCTTCTTCTGACCAAGCGAACACGAAAAGGGAAAAAAAGGATGGTTTGGAAGTGTTCAGCATGACTAACAGCACACATATAACAGAGAGGGAAAAGCAGGAAAATAAGGGTAAGAGTTTCAAGCATGACTAACAAAATACCTTAGGGTGTGTGTCTTATGTATTTGCATTTTCTCTCATGTATGAATTATCCTTAACCCCTTGCTTTATTTCCCTTTTATCTCTCCTCTCTTCCTCAACTCTCCTCACACCTATTTTCCCACACAGCCAGCACCGAGGCAGGGGGGCAGAGGTTAGCTTGGTGACCCAGGCCTGCATGGCTGGCCCTGGGCAGGTCTCTGCTGCCAAACTTCCCCCAGGGATCTACGCAGTCTTTTAACTCTCCGGGAGAAAGCATGCACACACTCACATACACACTCTGACACAACCTGGCAGGATTATCTGGCACACGTGCACACTCACAAGCTGCCAGAGCAGGAGGTAAAGAGGAGGGTAACGGGGGAAAGCAAGAGATGAGAAGGAAAAGAAAAGGTTTGATCTGGAAATTGAGAGGAAAAGGAATATGGGATAAGGATGAGGGAGGAAAAATGATAAGTGAAGGAGAAATTATTTATTTCAAGAAGGAAGAAGCAAGTGCAAAAATGGGGGAAAAGGGAAAGAAAAACATGCAGTAAGAAAAGGTGGGCATGTTGCTAAACTACAACAAGAGGCATTAAAAGAAAAGATGCATTAGAAAATAAATGAAAAGCAGAGTAAAAAAGGAGAGAAAGAGAAAGTAAGACTTAATCTACAACTTATGGGACCAGCTCTGAAGAGGGTGATGGAAAGGTCAGAGCCATCTGTTCACATTTCAAACATCTACTTCCACTTCACGTACTCCCTCCAACACCCCCCCTTCCTCATCCATCAATCTATTCTGAACTCCTTCATTCACCCTCTTTCCATCTACTCCCTTTTTACCCATCCTCCCTTCATTCCCTCCATCCCTCCATCCACCAGGCCTCCATTCATCAAAGTGAGAAGGGGACAGAGGGAGACTTGACTTTGACTTTGATCCGTTTTGCTGAGCAGTTAAGGGCTTCAGCACATGTACAAACACACACATATATGCATGAACACGGACACACACACACTGACGCACAAAAGGGCGATCCAGCTAACGGGAGCAATAGTTCAAGTTGCTCTCAGAAGCTGGAGGGTTGCAGGTTGAAGTCCCCCATTGGCACGCAGGCCTCTGAGTGAACTCCAAAGCAGTGAAATGTGTGACACTTTGTTCATTAAAAAGATAAAACAAACAGAGGCTGCTGTTTGATCTCTCATCGCTATACCCTTGTCTGTCTCCGCATCTCTCACTACATCTCTCCCTGAAGCTATGAAAAAAAGTTTGATAAAAAAATAAACAACCTCTCTGTCTCTCCATAAATCTAAGCCTTGGTGTATTTGCACGTTCACAGGAAGAGATGATTGGCAGGCCCTGACAAAAACGATGAACCAGATGAACTTAAACCCACACATATGCACTCATGAATGCTAGAAGTACAACACACACTGTACTGTATGTAGGTTGTGCGATCTGCTCTCCATTTTCAGCTTCATCCTTGCCACTTATTCCAAACTTAACATGCCTCAGAATCACATTAAAACTGACTGTAATAGACTTTTTCATGAGTATATAAAGTTATTTAGCAACTTCTGGTCTATAATTTCATTTTAATGATACTTTAGCACACTGACATTAACAATAAGTGGTACACATTTAAAGCTTTGCCAAATTTAACAAGATAACCCTGATGATATCATTAGCGCTGCAACTAGCAATTGTTTTCACTATAAGCTCATTTCCTTTTGGACAATAGTAACACACAGTAATAAGGAAATGGCAATCCTAGCCCATCTGATATTCAAATGTCGACAATTTGAGCTTGCTCCAAAAAGGCAGAGAAAAGATCATCATAACATTTCAGATATCACTACTGTAAGCTTTTTTTAATCTCTAATTGTAAAGAGATGATATTCTGATTAAAGGAAACACTAAATTATTGGACTAGTAGCCACATGTTTTTCTGTTATTGACCATCGATTGGCTCAATACTTCAGCCCTTGATGTAGATCTAACCAGAGCTGCTCTTGAGCTGTTTTATGGGAAACTTACAGGGTTCAAGATCTCTAGACCTGTAAACTAAATTCAGAACACGCCTCCTTTCAACCTCATCAGTCCCCCAACACCTGAGACCAGACCATGGCCATGCTGTAAATTTGCCACAATCTGTGTGTATGCAATATTATACAGCACGCAAGACAGATGGCTTTTGCACACTGGGTCTGTTTTAATGCATTTTTCAAACTGGTTGCATTGTCGGAAGCTGGCTCCAAGACGCCAAGTAACTACTATCAAAATGTGTCTTGGAGCAACAAACGGGGGAAATACCTCATCTACATTTTTGACAGATGAGCATATTTATCAAATGTTGGACGCTACTCACAAATTTAAAGAGCTTTACAAACTTATGAGTCAGTGCATGAACAAGAGGGGGGCTTTTCAACCACGAAACTCCAACAGCAGCATGTAGAGGTACGAGACCAGCTTGACTACAGCAGAGTTTCCATTGATGAGGAGGAACAATTCCCCAAATTTGAACAGGTTGGGCAAAATCGAGTCCAGTCCTGTTTTGCTGCTACGCCTAACTCTTGTGCTGATGTTGAATTGGATGGAGATGGTGACTAAGGTTAGCTTAACACTATTTTTATGCTAACTACCTCACCTACTACTAGTGTGATGAGTCAAGAAGCAATTTGTTCCAGCTGATTGTGCTCACACTGCAAACAAACTGCTCCAGGGTCCGATTGGAAGCGAGCTGAGAGCCTTAACTCTTCTAGTTGATGTTAGCTAGCTTGTTTTGTTCCCCATCACAGTGTGATTACTGTGTTTGCATGCTCTCTGTCCAAAGAAGGGAAAGGCTCCTGATTTCAGAGCAACTCCTCCATATGATCACGGTGAAAGCACCTTTAGGTTTATTATTTGACCCACAGAAACTATGGACAATTTAGATGTATATTTAAGCATTCAGGAACACATACACATCAATAACAACACCAACAGTAAAGAAGTTGAGGTGCGGGTATTAGCATGCAGATGAGCAGAGTTAATCTTTATTAAAAGCATGAAAACACACACACACATTCACACACGTATGCATTACTGAAACCCAGAAGCAATGTTATTTTTAATGCTTTGAGAATCTATCACCTCCAGCTATGATTATTTCTGTGCAAGCACCCTTTATATATATATAGTGTGAGATTTGTTAGGGTCATAGCTGATTTTACATTTGCCTGAGGTACGGTTATAAATGCACAGCAGACACACACACACACACACACACATCCACATCTACACTGTCTTTATTCTATATTCTATTTTTGCTTTAGTTAATCCACTTGGTTTCGGAGAGCAGTGTGTCAAGGTTGAAAAGAAACAAAGATTAAAGATTTAGCCATAATTAACATGGTTCACAGGGAAAGACAGACTGATAGATTTTTGACGGCTGCTCATTTGCCCACCTTCTACCTTCTAGTCCCCCCCTCCCTCCCTTTCTTTTCCCTCTCTCTCTTTCCAGCTGAGTTCAGCAGTCAGCCACATCCCAAAGGGACATATCAGGGTTAGAAGTGTAGATCTAACAGCCTGCTGAAGAGAGGAAAAGGGAAAGCAGGCTGGGGAAAAGAGAGTTGGGGGGGATAGGGGAGAGGAGATCAGCGGCAGCGTCTCGGGGGGGTAAGGGGGTTAGAGGTTGATATCTGAAAGAGACAGCCTGCATGAGGATGACAAGTTACCACATCCCCGCCTGAAAACATTAAAAGTGGAGGTAAAAGATGCTGAGAAGAAAGTGGGATAAAAAGAAGGGTGAGGATGAAGCGTGTGAGGGTTTAATAAGAAAACGGAGGAGCAATCATGACATGGCGGGATCGGGTCAGCTTCACTTCCATCGCAGCGCCATGCACAACCTAATTGCACTGACGGGTCCAAACTGGGTCAGCCTGGTTTCCATTGTTTATTCACTCTAAGTGAAAACATGATACCCTGGTTTCCACAACAGGAAAAATCAGGACGAGTCTAATTTACATGGCAGACTCACAGAGAACAAACCACTCAGGTTTCCACAACATGGGCTAACAAAGTTACATGAAGCCATAAACTTAGATTTCACCAGATTTAAATTACAGCAAGGTATCCAGGTATCCAAAGCTTGTTACTCCAGCATATGTTTCACTGATTTATCTCAGCAATCATGTCTTGAATTCTTCAGCACACAGAGCAGAAAAGCTCTGAAGCCCCCCTTTACATTAAATCTCTCTTCTGGGAGGGGAGCAGCTCCAATCGTTTAGCATATAGTCCTTACAGCAGCAGCCTCAGTTCACATCAGCCCCAGGCACTTTGCTACATATCATCCCATATCTCTTTCTCGCCCGTCTCTCCTATCTCTCTCGCCTGTCACTAAGTAAAACAAAGCAAAAAATGCCAGAAACTGTTTGGAAGAGTTTAGTCCCGAGAGGAAGAAACTTTTATTACAAGCCTCCGGTGCAGAACTATTAGAGGAAAAAGGATGCAACTTTATCTTTCTTCCTGAAATCTACTCAACACCAGTATTTTATATGTAAGGTAGGGAAAGTGCACAATTAGCTTAGCTTGGCATCAAGGCTTGAAACAGGGAGAAGTAGCTATCCTGGCTCAACTGTAACAACAAAATCTGCATACAGTGCACCGCTGCTGTTCCCTCATTAATACATCTTTATGTGTCCAAAAAACAAACTGAACAACTGAGAGGTTCTGCTTTGGACAAGGCTTTCCATAAGGGGGCTATTTATTTGCTAGGTACAATAATTTCCAGCATCACACCTCTTTCTTCACTCTAATTATAGTTTAAACAAAGTAGACAACATGTAAATACAGAGCACTCGAGAGGCAGATTTTGTTACCTTTGAACGGAGCTTGGCAAGCTCTTTCCCCCTGCTCACAGTCTTTATGCTCGGATCAGGTGACCATCTGCAGGCAGTCGCTCATAATGAGCATATAGCATATTGCTACACGAGATTTGGCTCTGTCATTTTTGAGAATTCTGGTGCTGCAATTGTTTGATAAAGATTGGTAAAGTTTTATGCGGTCAAATCAGCATTCTCAGCAAACTTAGAAATTTCACAAAAATCAAATTTTCTTTAAGAAAAAACACAAAAATGACCAAAACAGAACCTTACCTGCAAAGATGTAATAGCGGATAACACTCTGCCTCAGGAATCACATGTTACCCCGGCTATAACATTGTGAATGAGCGTTGAAGTCCAAATTCTTCCTTCCTTTTCTCCCTCACTGCAGACAAAGAAGATCACAGGACATGATGAGTGTGTAATATTGGACTCAAGAGGCAACAGTTGAACAAAGTAACAAATATTTTGACAGTATGAATCATTTTCTGCCTCCACACCTTTTACAGTGTGTTTGTAGTGACTTCAATAGTGCTTGGCCCACAGCACAGTAAAGATGTAAAGTGTTCTTCAGCATTGACTGTGTTCCAAAAGAGCTTAATTATCAATAAACTGCTCTGTTGGCCCTTAACTGAGAACTAAAGTGCTGCAACTGGGCACCATTGAACCAAGTGGAAGTGTGCTAAGTTGAAAGCATGTCCTATAGACTGATCCCCCACACAGGAAATCTGCCCTCACATGCTGTTGCTACTGGATATCAATGACTTGAACAACCCTGGCTATTGATCCAACGTATTCCTCTCCCTTCCTTCCGTAGTCCTTATCCCTCTTTTTCTTCCCCATGTTCCTATTTATCCTCCCAGGCGTCTCCTCTTT